>NW_020455454.1:219110-223797 GCF_003342845.1 Nothoprocta perdicaria
CCTTCCTTCCTTCCTCTCTCCCTTCCTTCCTCTCTCCCTTCCTTCCTCTCTCCCTTCCTTCCTTCTTTTTTTTTTCTCTTTATTTCTATTTTATTTATTTATTTTTTCATATAAAAATCCTTACCTTAACCCTACTACCCTATTTATGACTCCTCCAAGCATTGCTCTCTCAACATCTTGGTATCAATCAGTATGATCTATTTGTCCAGCAGCTCACAAAGCATATTTTCCCTTACAAAACTATTGCTGTGATTGGAGTTTTGGGGGATAATTCTTTCTTGCAAAGTGCAGGAGCTCTTACTTGAATCAGTCACAAGTGGTTTATGCAGCACATTTCAAAACTCCATAACAATTTGTCATAGTTTTGGGTAACTGCCTGTGATCAGAGTAACTGAGGTATAGATAAAATTGTACTGCACAGCATTTGTTTTCTAGTACCTTGTTGATAGGGTTAACCAGATGGTGAAGTATAATTTTCTAGGCAGTGCCACAGATCATCACAAAAAATGATTAAAAGGGAGAAGGGAGATGAATTTTTAGGTAGTTTTATTAATACATAAATTGGAAAAGACTCACAGAAAACCAAATCAACAAAAAATAACCTAAAATCAATGCTGTTCTTTTCTATACTTCTTTGTATAGTACAACATCCCAAGAAAGTCTAAACCTGTTGGTTGTGCTTTCTTCCATAATAAAATTGCACATATTGTGAATTTGATATCCATTTTTAAAAGTACATGTTCTGTATTGCCTTCTTCAATAGTTCATGATGTTAAACATCTTAAGACCAAACATATGTTTTTAAAATATAAACGACTTCATATAATTTCTTTTATGCCATGTTGCTTTGAAACATATGAAATCAGCTGTTATCACAGAATTAAGCTGCTTTGCTGTATGACCTGACAGCCAACTTATAGTTGTACCATTTTATACTATATGTACATTTTTTGAATCTGATCACTGTCCTGAGGAAGCAAGATTATAACAAAAATGCCAGAATGATCCTAAAGTATCTAGTGAAAACTCTCGTGAATATTAAATTATCCTCTGTTTCTTAGGCTGTAGTGTTTCCCAGGGCTGTCTGGGGCGATTACACAAGATTGATATAAAAATGATTGCAGCATGAAAGATAGCAAGATGAACGTCATTCAGTAATTGTGCATCTTCAGCCACAAAATAAGCTGTATGTCACTTGGCTATGTAGATCAGATATGATAGACTTTTGGTGTGCTATAGGATATTTGATACTCCAGTTCAGTAGGTGGGGAATTTGATTCACTGAAGTGAATTCACTTCTTGGAAGGCAAGATCAGATTTGCGGTGATGTTAAATACTGTGAGATTGGGGTTTGTAAGCTTGTCATGGTTATGACCTTGTTTTACTGTGATTCTTTACAGGACCTAAGACTGACTGCTCTTTCAACACAATGGTAAATAATGTGAATAGAAACAGAACATAAGATTATTGCATATGCTACAAGATTGTCTGTTAGGGTTGTAGTAGGATTTGCCTAAAGGAAAGGAGTTGAACACAGGAGTGTTTCCCCCCAAGCACAGGGATTAGTATGATAATACTGCAACTGCAAGTTGTCTCTCATTAGTATATTGATCAGTTAGTTTGTCTGTGGAGAACTTTGGACAGATTTTAGTCTTGGTGAGAGGGAGAACATTAATGTAAAAGATGAGGGTTCATTTAATTTTCTGACCTCTCATTCTGTGTTTCCTTTGCTTTTGGGTCAGAAGCATAGCTAAAAAGAACAGGATCTTTCAGTATTATTGAGATGTTTCGTGCAAATAATTACTAAAAGAAGACAGGGAGATTGCACAAAACAGGCTTCATTTATCAGCTATATTAGCAAAGTCATTTAGTTGTCTATGTTTTACAGATTCCCGTAACTGGACGAGATGGAAACATAACAAGATATCCATGGGAAAACATCAGGAAGAGCTGATCAATATCCTGCTGTTTCATGATGATTTCTAGGAGACCAATCATTTGAATTTCATGCTTGATTCTATTTCTGGAAATACTTCTCCAGCTTTATGCTTTTTTTTTTCTTTTTGATTGAGTATTTTTTTCTTTTTGATTTTTTCTACCCTAGCTGAAAAAATACGTAACTGCAACACTTCGTAACTCTTCATATTTTGGAGAAGCTGCTGTCTATTATGGAACTTAGGGCCTAAGGGTCATTTTCCGACCAGTAATTTTTGCAGAAAAAAATAATATTTCTACTATTTTTAGCTTACTATTTCAGATGTGTATCTAGATACTAGATAGTGGATGATTGCAGCTATTGGCTTGGTGCCAAAATAACACAAATGCTCCAAGAGAAAACATTCAGAAAAATGTCATTCTGTGGTTTAAAGGTGATTTTTGCTTCACTGTATTCCATATACTTTCATCACAACCCTGAATGAAAGGAAGGTTTATATATATTCACTGTTATACTGTGGTTAGCTTAAACAAGAAGTGTTTTAAATGGGTAGTCATTTGGGGCCATGCACACTTTTGGATGGTGTAATACCTCCTTTCAACAAAGTTAGTGGCAGTTATGCCCTTATATGCCAGGCCTGACTATGGCCTCTGTCTTTTTAGCCATGCTACATTAGTATCATTTGGATATTCCCACAGGTTATGTTTTCTTACAGGCTACATTATATGTTTGCCAGCTTGTGACAGGTGCATTTTGGATCCCATATGTCTTATGCAAAACCGCAGGAAAATGTATCCATGCTCTTCACATCAATATGCCAAAATGTCAAGAGTCACCTCTCAGCATAAAGACACGCAGAAATACGGAAGAAAAGTGCACGGCATCATCCCTTGTAAATGCAGAAGCTGTCTGTAGAAATGTCTGTCAGTCACCGCTGTGTGCTGTATGTGAGGGACACCGGGCAGAGCTGTCGCATCTTGGACATGACACCTTCCCTTCATGTACCGGTGTGTCTGGCGTGAACACCAGGTGACCGCAAAACTGAATGATGCTCAAGGTGAGTCTCTCATTTGCTCTTGGCTTTTGGTGTCATTTCACTGGCAAATGGCATTGAACAAAAGCTGGGCAAGTTGTAGTGAATGACCGATGAAGCTGTAGATAATATTGCAACAGATTTTCACCTTTCTTAGGTTTAACTCTCACTTTTTGCCAGTTTTGACATAAAATGTTACAGATGCTCAACTGGAGCAGCATTTTTTTCTGGACTTTAGTCACTAACTTATTAAGTTGTATAGCTAATTTAGACCACTATGGAAGAAGAAAGTAAAGCTAAACTGTAACGGTGATCTCCTTCTTACCCAACTCAGATTTTCTTTGCTTTGCTTTGCTGTGTTTCTCCATAGTTGCTACTAATATTTTTTTATATTTCATTAAGTTTATAAAGCAAAATTAAATGGTAATATGACAGTGATCATAGGCATAATATTTAATTTCCATGTGTATCTAAAGTTAAACTAGTGTGATAAAATCACAGTTTATGTTGGCACCAACAGAAAATAAGAGAAAGTTGAATTATAGTGAATTATAGTGAACTGTAATGGTGCCAAAACATGAACTCCTGACTTTTAAAAGTCTTTGGCAAAACTCTTAATGTTATTGGTAGATTTATATTTTTTCTGCATGAGAAGAAAAAAAAAAAAAACTGCACAGAATTTGTGCTGTTCTATGTTTGTCAAAACATTTGTCAATCTTTTTGCTTTATCTGCTTTCATAATTTTTCTCACTAAGCCTGACTGTTATTTCTATAAATTTTAAATTTTAAATTGCTTGAGGATATGTGAAAATTTCAGATTACTGAAATGTGAAATATTGGTTTTGGATTTTTTTTTAATTTACAGTAATAAAATTCTGAGKTTTTTTTTGAGGGAGATTACAATATTATACCCTCTACATTAATACATTCCACTTCACAACTTTTTCTTTTTTTTCCTTAACAGGGAAGTCCTAGGAACTACATGCAGAAGGATAGTATTTTTATAAATCACGTCTAATACTGACAGTTAAGAATTTGGGGTTGAGTTTGCACRTTTTTACTTTTACTAGATCCTCACTGAAGTTGGCAGAATTAGTTTCGATAGACATTCTTTATTCAGCTAACTGCTTCCATGGGAAAGGGTTGTATGTCGTCTATCTGTATGTCATGTATGTATGACATCTGTATGTCATCTGGAGTAAATGAAAATTGTTGGTGCATTAAGTAGGTGAAGTATCCGAGGTWAAAAAAAAAACAAAAAACAAAAAAAMCCCCAAACTCTCTAAAATTCTATTTTTTGTCAAACTCTTTAACAAATCATTTTTCATACAAAAAGTGATGGGAAAAAAAACTTATGCAACAAGTAGAAGTAGCATTTTATTCATAGATTTATTTCTAAAAGTTATATCTGGAAAAGTATTCTATTATGAGCAATTTTGTGAGTTGTATAGACAGAATATTTTTCAGGAAACGTATCCAAATTTACTGTATCACTGTACAGTGCAAGCAGAGAAGTCATCGTTATTTAAGTCCCATTTTTATCTATGACATAGATGTGTATCTACCAGCTGTGTATCTAAGTAAGTAAGTAACTATCTACTTCAGACTTTTCTCTTGTGTATTTGCATGGTTCGTGTCCATAAAACTAAACCTATCTTTATCTCTTCTTGGCCTTCATTCATAGAATGCCAAAGGTTGGAAGGGACCTCAGAGGTCAT
>NW_020455454.1:225052-252905 GCF_003342845.1 Nothoprocta perdicaria
AGACCGGAGTGATGTTCTTACAGGTTAAACATTGGTTGTGTGTGGGGAGACAATCCATTTACAAAGAACTTTAGTGTGTGCATACAGAAATTCAACTGAGTCTAATTCCTAAAGCTCAAGAGAAGACGGTAAATATTTTATCAAGTCTTTCCCCAATTTATCTTCATTAACCAGGTGACTCCTGCTTGAGTAACATCTATTGCACAGTGAAATCTGTTAGATGTTTTTTATGTAGCAGTTAGGGCTGAGGGGATGTTAAGATGGTGAAAAGCCGGAAGCCTCTTTGGAGAGGGAATAGAATGTCCTCGAAAAGCAGGAGTTTGRAGGCACACTACCTCAACTCCCATATTTGATGTTTTTGGTTAAGATGTTGCAGGCAGCATTTGGGATTGCAAAGAAGTGAGGCTTCCAGGAATATATCGCGGGTATACTATGAAAGGAGGAATGGATGGGCAAGAAATTTCAGCTAGAGAAAAATAGATGATGTTCGTAACAGGTAGAAGATTGAACTTATTCTGCTTGTAACAAACTAATATGAAGTACCAAATGCGTCCTTTTATTTCTTTTCCCCAATATCTATCACTGCTCCTGTGTCCATTTCAGTAGTTGAGCATGATTGTTAACATCAACCCTAACTCTTTACTATCTTTTAGAACTTTAGAATCARAGCAAAACTCGGTTCTTGTGCAAGTATTTCCATTTCCATTGCACCTTCCTTTGATTAGAGTTAACTAGAAAGAGTTTTTTTTCATCTTTTCAGCTGTTTCTTTGTTGTTTTTCATTTTTTCTTTGCTAAAGTAGGTGTTTATAAATTTCCTTGTGCATTAGATCCTAGGGTTTAGCGGCTGTCATTWGTGTTCTGGATGACTTCTCAAGCAGTTTTAATACAATTCTAAACTGTTGTGCTTCCTAAGACAATTTTCTTTCTTCTACCATTTTTCTGTGATAAACAAGTATCAATAGTTCCTGCATCTTCTATGGTTTCTACATTGTTTATTGTACTGATCTTATTTCCTTGGAAGAGGTCCAAAATAGCCTCTGAACATATAAAACCAGACAATTACACATATAACTTTAAAATTATTCATTTAAATAGTTTACTGATTGCCTTAGGAGTTGGTTGCTCTTTCAATTCTACTTGGTATTTCCTGACTTCTTGGTACAAATTTATGTATTAAATTGTTTCAGTATTTGCCTTGTAGTGAAATAATAATATATACAATTGATTGAATATGGCACTGTTAGTGGCACATTGGGGTTCTCAAATGGAATATATAGGAAGGAGACATTCTGGAATAGTTCAGGGCTTTTCTTTTTGCCTGTTTTCCTACTAAATTTATGATTATTGAGCCATGTATTGCCATAAATTTTAAAGCAGACTGGCTATCAAAGAAATTGAAGATGGATAACAAAGCTACTTTTGCTCAAACTGTCTGTACATAGTAACTCATTGTTTTCTGTGTTTAGCTGCAAACACTACTGCATCTTTCTACTGGTATCAGCAGAGGCATAGGGAGCAATTTCACAGTAAGTCAGGGTCAGTAGAGGATTTTTTTTCCCGTTATGAATATGCCATTAGATAGTCTTTTGGATTGGTTTAGAAAGTTTCTTCCCTTTCAAGAATACTTAATAAATACTTTTGCATACTTAATACTTTTTTTTTTGAGTCAGATACAAATTGCTTCGTTGCTTATCAGTAATGTGATCTAAATGTGAAGCATCACAGATCAGTACCTGTCCCCCCTTAAAGAGTTTTCTGAAATTTACCTCATTAGACTGTGTTCTCTGAAATAATTCCTGAAATTATAACAGAAAAGACCTTTACTGAATTTGTTGCAACACAAAATTGGACTGATGTTTTTATTTTTGATATTTTTCTCTTTTTATTTTTAATATTACTGTTTATCTAATTGGCACCAAAAAGTAGAATCAGAGTTTAATCTCCTCCAGTTTTGGCCAGAAGAGGGAACCATCTCACTGCATCAACCACCCACTTGATTCTGCACTTTGAAATTTGTTTTTATTCCTGCATTGCAACCACCTGCTAATATAAAACTGCCTAACCACCTCAGGACTCCCTGAGGATCATAAATATACTTATTTACCTTAGGGTATATTAACACCTTGTAAATCACATAGGGCTTATCATGTTCAGCATTTACTACCAAAAAATAATGTAGCTTATTAGTGACTTGTTAACTTGATTTCTTTGCATGTAGAGTGTTTCCTTCTACATTGCTCATGTACTACCAAAAATAATATCATTTTCAGTAGTAGTGCCTGAGATATGCAGTGACTGCAAAAATGAATGTGTTCGTGTGGATCATCCTGGATTCATATTAATGCAGTTTTTGTGGCACAAGTAATTCATACACCCAGAGGACTTCCAAACTGCAGAGAAAGGAGTATAGTCAGTAAGGAATGGCCCATATTTTTAGGGGCTTTAAACATGGGAATCTTGCTGCCAGAAACAAATGATTATGCTTCACTACACAGAAACTTCTTTGCAGATAATTCCAGATGCTGAGTTTCACTGATTCAAAGAGGGCAAGAATTTTATCCTCCCTCAGTTTGCAGAAATTGTTTATAAAAGATACTGATGTCTTAATTACTTTGTAGGAGCCATAGTATTTTAGAATAAAGTTAGTTTTGGCACAGGGAACCTCCTTTGTCCCTTTCCTGCAGTTGCCATTGAGACTGGCAGGAAGAAACCCAGGCACTTTTCTCTAACTTCCAACAGCTGCCTGAACTCTTTATTGTCCCTGATTTGCAGTAGGTGAAGGGAGGAAGAATTAGTTCACAGATCATTTTGCTAGTGTTGGAAGACAACCGGTTGTGCTGATGTGCAGAGGAATACAGTATTGTTTACTTACCCTAGAACTCTTTGCAAAAAGTGGTGGAGCTTGGAAAGAGAAACATGCTATTGTAATTTCTTCTTCCTAGCTTTTTAACTTTAATCCACCTCTTAAGAAATGCCTAAATATCAAGGTAACTTTCTGTTAAAAAAAAAAAAAAAAAAAAAACCCACAGCTTTTGAACTGGCCTTTACTTGTTGAGCTTCATTGTGTGCCAGAGATTATTCACGTGTCAGGATGCTTCTGTGGTCTGAGATGAATTGCAGAAGCCCCTCATACATTGAGGCAACAAGGCCTGACATTTTGCATGACACTGGAATGCATTAGTGTGTTATGTCAAGGTGTCTTGTGTTTTTCATTTGTTTTCAGGCTTCTGTTTACCAGTTTGCTTCAGCTACTTTAAAACTGCTGGAAATGATAAAAGTGATCAATACTGAAATGTGTAATTCAGCTGATGAGCTTTTTCATAGAGGTCAATGGGCTTGAATAGAAACTAGACAGAGTAGACCCTTGTCTTGTAAAAAATCTACTGTTGTACTCACTGCATCAGTATATCCTAAATACCATAAATAAATAGCCTTTGATCTGAAATTGTGTCATGGAACGTTAGGTACTATTTATATTATGCCAAAATCATCTTTTTTTTTTGAGAAATTTAATTAATTTTCTCAGTTGTACCGAATAGATCAGCCATTTGCCATTACTAAGTCAACTGGAGGTGTAAGACCTGGCATTCCRTGGAACAGACTCTATCTAGTTCCCTAAAAGTGATTGTAGAACTATAACTTTAAGCAACTGTGAAAATACTAAACATGCTAATGAAATAACATTGTGAAGTGACATGGAAATGCTGTTAGTGTGACCAACCACTTTAAGAAAATGAAGTCGAACAAGGATTATGACCAATCAAAAATGCTGTACTGAGCATAAGCAGAAGAAAATTTAATTGTCTGAGATGGGTATTTCCTAGGGCACACGATTAATTGTAGTGGAAACATTCGATTGCTTGCAACTTTGCAGAAAATTCCCTCCTGGGCTCTGAAACTTTACATGTTTGGTCATAGCTTAATGGAGCATTTTCTTAGAAAGTTCAGCTAATTTTATTATTATACATATAAGAATATAAACAGTTTAGGGGTCTTAACTAAAAATGGCTCAAATTGAAGAAAAATTTTGGATTTAGATGAGATAACGATCAGATTTCTTTTAGAATTTGACATATGTTTTGATGAGGTCTATTTTGAGGATTAAGCAAGAAGTGGTAAATATATTTGTCTAAATATATATATTTGTCTACATATATATAAGTATGTATATGTCTAAAAATATAAATATGGAACACATATATATACTTTAGCATTTAGTTCATGTCTGCAGTTAATTCTCACAATGTTAATATGGCATATATTCACCTTTGTGCTGAAATACTTGTTCAGTATATCCTAGAACAACTGAAAGGATTTAAAGTGTGAGTATATTAACATTATCAACATATAGCCCTCACCCAAATATTCCTTGCTTTACAGAATCACACAGAATCACAGGATGGTTGAGGTTGGAAGGGACCTCTAGAGATCATCTAGTCCAACCCCCCTGTCCAGCAGGGACATCTAGAGGGCACAGGGTCCCATCCAGGCAGGTTTGGAAGATCTCCAGAGAAGGAGACTGCACAACCTCTCTGGGCAGCCTGTGCCATTTTTATCGGTGGGAAAAAAATCTATTTACAGCATGCTTTAAGAAAGTTGCTGGGAATTTTGCTTAAATATAGGAACTGTCTAGAACAGTATATATTTTGTACAATAAGTAATATGTTCCACTATTCAAATGGCACTGTTGTTTGTTATAATACCCAGAATTCACAGAATTCACAAGTTGCTGGGAATTTTGCTTAAATATAGGAACTGTCTAGAACAGTATATATTTTGTACAATAAGTAATATGTTCCACTATTCAAATGGCACTGTTGTTTGTTATAATACCCAGAATTCACAGAATTCACAGAATTCACAGAATATTTAAGGTTGGAAGGGACCTCTACAGATCATCTAGTCCAACCTTCCTGCTCAAGCAGGAAGACTGACTACTTTTGTATGAGGTATGGTCTGGCATATGTTACATTTTCAGTTCATACGGCATTTCATTTAAAATCGGAGTTGTCTGATCAATCTTATTTGGTAATTTATTTCTACTGCTGGAGATGCGCATATTCAAAAGACCATAATGCATATCTTTCTAACAGCTATTCTCACAGAATTAAGGGATCTTCTCCTAATAAGTATTAAAATTGTATTAGTGATTTTGAGAAAACTTTGATCAACTTCAGAAATACTTGTGTATTGTGTAATGTGGAACATATTTTTCAATAGGGGTAACTATTTGGGACCTTTGCATTGAAATGTCTTCCACATTATTTTCACAGAAGATGAATTATCTCAGCTCCTGTTKAGTTGAGTTCAGAGCTGTGGATACGCATTACCATTCTAAGTTATTCTTTGAGAGTCCCAAAATCTGAATCCGGGAACTAAGATAATCAAATGTAGTAAACAGTTTTAAGTGCACAGCCTGTAAAACCTGTCTTTTCGTYCCTCCATTTACAAGGAGACAGAAAAATATTTCCCTATCTTCCTTGGGTATGAGAAGATTCAGCTGGAAGTCTGTAGAACACTTGAAAACTGATCATGACAAAGGAACAATTCAGTGTAATCCAGAATCRGTTGTGCTCTGCATGTTGGTGTTAGGGAATACAGAGGCTCTTCTTCAYAGCTGGCAGCAGAAGCTTCACAAGCTTGGGAAAGATTGAGAGTGTGTTATAGTATGTCTCAATTCAGACTCACAGTATAGTCATTGCATCAAGAGAGATCTCTTGTTCCTCTTTTTCCTTTTGAGAAATAGAGACTTTGGGGAGATTCTGTTACCACATCACAAAGTATTTTTATATTAGTTCAGTCTAAGAATGCAGGAAAGAAATATTGACCAAAGGCTAAACCCTGTTAAGAATTCAAGGTGGAATTAATTGCACCGTGCTTTAGATTGCTACAAGATAAAATTCTAAATCTGGCCCTATAGTTTCTATAGGTACTTGAGGTTATCATTCATCTTGACCTTCATCTAAAACAYTGGTAGAACAAAACTAGATTTACCACTGCTTAGCTCATGAACTTCTGTTCATGTACATCTGCACTGTAAATGTCTAAAATCAGATGCGATGAATCCTGTCCTTCTTTCTGGCTGTGCCCTGATGTTGAGAACTTCAGAAGGGCTTAATTCATGAATCTCAGCTGGACTCTGGCATAGCATGACTCATACTGTGACAGTTGTGTGTATGTGGCAAAGCAGTTATACAGTTATTTGGAAAACTTTTAAACCAAACAGAACAGTTTAAGTTAAATAGCTGATAGATGGGAAGATATTTCATCCTGATTTTATTTTGGAGCTCCATTGATCTGCCTGGGTTTTGTCCTATCTTCTTACATCTCCTTCTGTATTTGGCCTAATATGTCTCACATTAAACCAGTGGTTGTTTATCGAAACTTAGAGTCACTTGACTAGTATGTAAAGACTTGAACGTGGTCTCTGAGCTCTSTCATGAGAGAGAGTGAGTATCGAACAGGTACAAAATAACAATCAATAATAACTTTGGCAAGAAGAACAGAAAGAAAAATGTGGCCTTTTTTTTTTTTTTTTGGTCTACTAAGTAAAATTGCCCATCAAGTGTGCTTACATTCTTTTAAATCTTTTTTTATTTTCCAGATTTGAGCTAAGCAAAACCATTCTTGAGTAACTAAAAACTCACCAGCATGCATAAAGTCTCTGAATTTATGAATGGGATGACTGGCTGGCTGGAYGAGGGGAGATTTCAGCAAGGCTTTYGACACCGTTTCCCATAATATCCTCATACGGAAGCTCCGGGAGAGTGGTCTGGACAAGTGGACGGTGAGGTGGGTGAGGTGGATTGAGAACTGGCTGGATGGCAGAGCTCAGAGGGTGGTAATAAATGGGGCCGAGTCCAGTTGGAGGCCAGTGGTGTCCCCCAGGGGTCAGTACTGGGCCCGGTGCTGTTCAGCCTGTTCATCGATGACTTGGACGAGGGCACCGAGTGCACCCTGAGCAAGTCTGAGGATGATACCAAGCTGGATGGAGCAGCCAACACTTTGGAGGGCTGTGCTGCCATCCAGAGGGACCTGGACAGGCTGGAGAGCTGGACAGAGAGGAACCTCATGAGGTTCAACAAGGACAAGTGCAGGGTCCTGCACCTGGGGAGGAATAACCTCAGGCATCAGTAGAGAATAGGGGCTGACCTGCTAGAAAGCAGCTCCACAGAGAGAGACCTGGGAGTCCTGGTTGATACCAAGTTGACCATGAGTCAGCAGTGTGCCCTCGTGGCCAAGAAGGCCAATGGGATCCTGGCCTGCATCAGGAGGAGTGTTGCCAGCAGATCAAGGGAGGTGATCCTGCCCCTCTACTCAGCTCTGGTGAAGCCGCACCTGGAGTACTGTGTKCAGTTCTGGGCACCCCAGTATAGGAGGGACGTGGAGCTTCTCGAGAGGGTCCAGAGAAGGGCAACCAGGATGATTAAGGGAGTGGAGCATGTCTCATACGAGGAGAGACTGAGTGAGTTGGGCCTGCTTTCTCTTATTTAAAGGCATTTATCTTATACTAAATTAGAAAACAAACCAAAACAAACTCTGAATACTGCAGACTGCTCTGAGAAGAAATCTTAACATGGGAAGATATTCTGTTCAGGGCCATGGATACAGTGCCAGCAGATGAGTGTCTGAGGGGATACCTGTCATCAAATTAAAAATACAAGATCTCAAATATTTAAAACTAAGCATCGGGGTTTTTTTTGTTTATTTGTTTCTATATTGCCTTTTGCATACAATCCAGTTAATATTAGTTAATATTGCAAATCCATATGCAATAGTGCATGCTGCTTGTCTAAGTATGGACTACATCCTGCTACCTTGTGTTCCCAGGAATAGTCAGTGGATGAAAGCTACCGCTTGCATCAAGGTCATAGTGGCACTACCCCACCAGAAGTCTGTTCCTAAAAGGCTCCAAGTTCCTGTATATTTCAGTGGGAAAATCATTGAATATGTTGTTATTTAATGTCAGAGAGAAAGACAGAATGTTGCCCTTGGAGAAAAAAACAAAAGCAATTTTGATAAATCAGATGAGAGTTTATGACAGTGAGCTGTGAAATGCAAGGGTGGCAGTTAAATGTTTAAATTAAATCAAAAGAGAGGAGTAAAAAGTTTGAAATCGTAAAGAATTTTTTTGCACTCCTCTGATACCTTATGTTGAATAGCCAGATCATTTTATTATTGCAAATACGGTGGCAGTAATCTTTTACTGCTTGCAGTATAGGCCTACAGCATTAAGTTAGTATAAAATTACATATAGTTTAATATATCTGTACAACACCTTTAAACAAGCTTCTCTAGGCAGGAAGGTTATCCGTCTTATAAATCTATTATTTCATTGTACATCTTGATAGCCTAGCATTGCTCCTAGCCATGTTTAAGCATTAAATAGTGCATTATTATTTCACATAAATCAACCAGAGATGTGTGAGTTCATAAATTTTGCATTTGCACAGACAGTATTTTAAACGTTTTATGGCTTCGTGGGAACTTAGTATAGGAGCCTGTACACAAATCAGTGCCCGGGAAATTTCAATAAAATTTAATATCACAATTACTTCTTTTCAAAGTCATTGCTTGCATATTTTAGAAATATTTTAATAGTCTAAATATTAAAAAAACCCAACTTGGAACAGGGTCTTTGACCATGCTGGTTTGCTGGATAGCTCCTTTCTACTATGGAGTGGATTACTTTTTTTCTGTTGTTGCCTCTATCAGGCAGCAGGTATTGTAAGTCTGTTGTTATGAGTTGTTTTCTTTCTGTTTCATTTGTGCTTTTTTTAATGTACCAGCTTTTTGTTTATTTTTGTCTTTCAAGACTGTGAAATCATGAGAAAACCTGATTTTATTTATACAAGAAATTACACTGTTKAATACTTAAAATGTGTGTGTGATGTTTTCAAGTTCAGAATCTTTTATTAAAACACATATAATTTTTTTCTTGGAAGACTTGCTTCTCATGCAGAGAGAATAATTATATATATAATTTTTCAATGAACACAAATATTCTGGTGTCAACAGTTTCAAAAACGCAAGAAATAACAAAAGAACTATGCGTGATTTTATATCTTTTKTATCACATTATAACATAAGTTTTATGGAGGAAAACAATAGTATTGGGGCAAGATGACCACAAAGCAAACAAATTATTGTTGCTTTTGGAGCCCATTATATTCCTTAAGTCCATTTTTCAAAATATGTCCACTTCTATTTTTCTGTAATTAAACTTAGCTTTCTTAGTTCTCCATTTCAGTACAGTTGCAGGGAAATTCTGTACTCTCTCCCCATACTCCTCTTTACAGATAGGAAGTAGGTACAGATTGATTAGAGGCTGTGTGCTAATAACCTGTTCCATCACTGCAATTACTTTTACTTCTTTCAGGTGCCCTGTACTACCGTTGTAAGAGCAAAGGAATTAAACTTGACATCCAACCATGTGTTAGATACCCAAATGAGGGGGAGAGACTAAGGAAAAGTGTTTATTGTTCTTTTGCACCTTGCAGAGAAGTATGTGGCTTARTTCCTTGTACCACTTAGCTTCATCTTCCTGACCCTTATGTATACCTGGAAAGAGATATACCTCCTTATGAACCTCAATTCTGAATTGTATATCTGCAGGCTGAATCTGGCTCTTGAGTGATTTATCTATAGGTTGCAAAGACTATTTTTTACAAAGYCAGGAATAGAATCCAGGGTATTCATGAATCCATTTTCCTTTTCTTCCTTTATCTCACATTAAAGTAAATGGGAATTTTGTCTTAAATTTAGTGGAAGAATATGTTACTATGATTTTTACCCCCCACTCTTTCATAAATAAGAAATTTGATCAAATGCTAATATATTTCAAATTTGGCTGGAGACTGACCATATAAAATTTATCCCAAAAGTCAGTGCTTTAGAAAGGGAAGACGGAAAACTGTTTTATACTCTTCATTTCAGGAGACATAACTGAACATATAGCAGTATTTATTGGCCTGTCTCACAACTCGATATACAAAACAGAATTAGCTTTCTACAGCATGAGAGGTATGGGGCAAATTTGGTCCAAATTCTGCTCTTAGATAGCTGTGCAGCTCTCATATGTTATACTAACTAAGTGGGTGATAGAGTGACAAAGAGAAAAACTTCGCTCCAAGATTTTATCCAATTTGCCTAATCCTGGAAACAGGAATCTTTATTTATAGGGTCTGGGAAAAGTCAGTGTGATTCCTGTAAATGTTCGATGAGCCCACTGAATTCTCTTTTTCCTCATTTTTCCCTAGCAGGTATGCTGTTGATGGTGAAGAGAGAGAAAAGAGTGTTTTCCCACCCATGTATACATATGAGAAATACAAGATATGTGCATATATGCATATATTGGCTTTATTCATGTGGGAAAGCGTATAACATCTGCGTGGGTAATACAGCAGAAGAGTTTTTCTGAATGTGAGAGAGTGGATCCAGCCAGGAAATCAGGAAGGGAAATTAACAGTCTCTGGCAGAAAGATTGTGAAGGAATGTTCTAAACTGAATAGTAAAAATAATAATACATCTTTCAAGTACAAGTTTTATTTCCTGTCATTAGAGTTTCAGTACCTTAGTGTCATTTTTTTTTCCCAGTTTATTTGCTAAATTGAATATGCTGAAGATGAGTTGTGCCTATCTGAAATACACATTATTAAATTCAGTTAAATTAAATTCATTACCTTGAATCTAGGGAGCTGAGATATCCTTAGACGAAGAAAAAAGTAAGTAGCCTTTTTGCAATACCCAAGCTCAGATAGATTGGCACTGCAGTCACCAGCAGTTTTGAGGAGCAGTACCACACTCACTCATGGTCAGAGTCTGGATTTTGAAGCACTATTATTATTCTTTATGTGGGAGAATAGACCCTGCTAGACCTGAGTTAACAGGGTGGAACAGTTTTGATATCTGGAGAACTTACTCTTGAACTAATTTTTATTTTTCATGAAAATTGTTCTCTAGGAAAAAAAAAAAGTGATGGGAAATATTATGCCTCAGTTTTTATTGCCAAGTTCTATTGGTTTGAGTTTCTGCCAAATCTCAGAAAAATAAAAAGTTATTTGTCAATGTTTTATGGGACAAGGAAAATTTTCTCTAATTTCTAGTAGAGATTATAAGTATAAAATGAGGAAAATGAGAGGGTAGCATTTATATAATTTTCATAGAGAGGTAAGTTCTGCAGCTTCTATTGAGGAGGGAATATGTGAGAAACTGAACACTTGAGGAGTCCTTTAAGAAAAACTCAAAATGTCATTGCTACTGTCTGACACACTAGTGTCCTGCTCACCACACAACCGTCTGTTTCATGGAGTGCATGGATACCTTGCCATTGTGGTTTTCTACTCTGACAGCATTTATATTAACATAAATGGGATTGTGTTAGTGTAAAACTAGGGCAGTGATGTAGAGAAACAGGCTGTCTCACATAGGTTGCCATTTTACATCTATTTTGCACTGTAGTGAAAAATTACTCCAAGTGCAGTGTCCCACAGATCAGGTCCCCGCTGTTTTGGGAGGCAAGGCGTGTTTTGTGTTACTGTTCATTACAGGGCAAGAGCAACAAACAAGTTCAAGACTAAGATTAACGATATGAACAGATCATTGTCTAAAGATTAATCTTTTTAAAATGATGAAAAAGGGATAGACATAGTGAGCTTCTAGATGCCTAAAGCTACAAAGAGTAATAATAAACATTACTATGGCATGACTGGCTCTGCAATACTAACAGAAACATATATAGTTATCATCAATAAACACTAATGGTGGTTTTGTGTTGTGTGTTTTTTTTTTTTTTTTTGAGCTGATGGTTATTGAAAATGGTGTGCCTTTTTTTTCCTTCCTAAAGCAACAATTCTGTGCTTTCTTTTGATGTCTGACTATTTAACATTGATTTGTTTGGGATCCATTCTCTCTTTCATGGTATTGTCATTGTCTACTTTATGTTGCCAAAACTTCTACATTATTGCCTGGGTCTAAACTATTAAGGATTAGAGGGGAAAAAAAAAAAAGAAAAAAGAAAAAAAGATTCATTATAGAAATTACATTTCCTCAGTTAACCCAGAAGGCATTGTCTTTGCTTTAGCTCTTCCATAACTAATCTTTACTGCATGTATATATATATATGTGTGTGTGTGTGCGCACGCGTATGTGTGCACTCTTTTTATATTTAGCAGAATATGTTTTATGCTGCACAGGGAGACCATGTTACAATCTGCTTAACTTTCAAAGGCTGTATGTCAGCAACTGATGGCAAACGTAAGGTTCAGTACATAAATAACATTTCTTTCTAATGTCAGTAATATTAGGCCTCTCTTGTCAATGTCAAAAACTAACTGCTTTGAAAAGAAAATGGGTATTTGTGTTCAGAAGTTGAGCCTGGAGATAAGAAGTCTAAAAGTTTTCAGATTCATTTATGACAAATGAGTATTTCTCAGAAGTTTAAAATGGCTGTCAATGATGGAAGCAGTCCCGTTTCAAATCAAATGATGGCAATGACAGTGATGATTTGAGTGTGAATGAGGATCAAATTCTGCCAGGCTCACTCAGAGTAAGCAGTATATTGCTACAGGAGCAGCTCCAATAACTTCAGTGAAGCTCCTTGGAAAGTMAAATGTTATTGCGATTTAACAGTGGTTCCAGGGGTGCCTGGGTGGTAATGGAGTTTCAGGGGTAGCAAATGTMGAGATTATTTTGCTACCAAAATAATTGACTCCCATGAGAGCAAGCTTCTGTTCTTATATTAAAACATAATTTTGGCCCATTGGCATTTGAAATCTGAGGATTTGATGCAACCAAATATTTATGCTTATTATTATGAAGGAACAATTTTGCAGAAGCCTTTGCTGGCTGCAGTGCTGGATGAAGGCTGTTTCTCCTGTTTCTCACTTTAAAATATTGTAAAGATTGGTTGATTTAGTCTTTGAACTTGGGAAACATTCATACTTATGCTTCAGTGTGCTGAAAAGTTTAGAAATTCATGACTGAATCAAAAGAAGTATCTGATAGGATACTAAATCTGTCTTTCTTTCATTGAAAGATTTGTAAACTTACTTAGGATGGGACTGGTATAGTGTTTTCCTCTTGTGTCTAAAATTTGATTCAGCATTCCAGATACAAGATGGAATACAGGTAATATTGGGAGGGTATGTCCAAAACATTTCAAGACTAACAGAGTGGTCCTTGCTGATTGTTAGATCTTTAAAAATTCACACTTATGCTCTTTTATTGATTTCAATAAAGTTATGCATTTTTTTTTTTTAATAGAAAGATGCAGTCCTTGCAGTCCTATTGAAATAATCCCCTACAACTCAATGCACAGAATAATTAAAATATCTTCTGGCTTCATGGCAACAGTGTAATGTTCTCATAATTTCTTTCCTGAGCATCTAATTAGACAGGTTGGGCTGGACACTCTTAAGCTGTTCAACAGTGTCTCTGTGATAAAAGCTTGTCAAAATTTGCAATTAGAAGTTACTGCACAGTTTAGAAGATCTTTGAATGATTCGACCATGAACTGTGAAAGTCAGCTCAATGTTTAAGTGTTCATTGCCTAATACATTGTGTATCACTTACAAAAAAGAATGAACATTTATATTTTGAAAAATATCTCTCTAATTGTATATATTGTTCTGGGTCATTATTTTCTCATTGTTTAAATTACAGCTCATTTATTTAAAGAATACTTGTCAAAAGAAGGCTTTAACTACTGATTTGAGAAAGCAGTGTTAAATAATTGAAATGACTGTGATAAAATTGCCTTAAACAGACCAGTTTTATCAGTCTGTTTAATGAATTGTGCTTTTATAGGGTGAGATAAATCTAATGTGAATTCAAGTGGTTGCACTAGAAATACAGCTCTAGGTGGGATATTTTTGTGGAATTAGTGAGGAGAATTAAAGAAAAAAAAGGCAGTTGTACTCCTGTGTTTCATTTGGAAACACTTTATGCACAAAAGGCAATGCTGATACCTTACAGAGTATTATAACACCTGTGAATCTGTAATGTCTGTATATTCTCACATAGATTGTATAATGCATCTAGGCTATTATTTGGAAAAGATTTATACCTTTGGACATAAAAATCCAATTGGAAATGCATTCAGTTTTGGAGCTGTTAATGTTCATGCACTAGAATGGTGATGCAAAATCAGTTTGAATATAGTCTGAGGAAGCTTGGCAGGTTGGCCTTCCTGCTTCGTGTTAGTTAAGAATAACTTTTGTCTTTTTGCTTGTAGTAGTAGGAAGATAATATTCAATGTATGAGAGAGTCACAAAGTAATGGTGAAACTTTTGTTGTCTCTAGTAAGTGTGAGTATAAGTGTCAGCATTCATTGTGGAGGTATGTAAGTGTGTGTAAGTGGATATGAAAGATGTCAATGTGCTGAATGGGGCATATACATGTCATTTAAAATGTCCAAGATAAAAATACAGCTACAGGAAAGGTGTTCTGTAAATGCGTTAGAAGTTAAAGTGACTCTTGTCACCATGAATGTGAGCTGAGTCCGGCAGGAGGTGTGTGACGGGTTCCCCATGGAAGCGATATCCCGCTTGCAGTCGAGTCTGTGCCACCTGCTCATTCTCTAGCAGGTCTTCATCACCAGCCTTAGGCAACTRAACTACTCTCAAAACTGCTTAGGCAACTACTCTCTACTTTCTACTTCCAATGCACTTTGCACCATTGGAAATTATCTTTTTTTTTAAGAAGGTGGAGTTCTATTGTTTATACAAAACATTTGCTAGGGTAAAGGAGTGTTCTAAGACACTTGCGTATGACGATGTCATTTTTGCTCTAATTAAACAGGCATATGGATTTCAAAAAAAAATTACTTTGTCTTCATTTATACTTTTGGTTTCTCTTTCTTAGGTTAGCCATTTCTACTCTGCTTGATTTCAGCAGCAGGGTGCTGGCAAAGTCTCCTKTCTACCTGGAGTTTCACGCTGCCTGCATGACACTTCTACTCTGCCTAATGCATTCTCAGAAGGAAAAATAAGGCAGAAAAAGAAGCAACAAGTGCTCTTGAGGCCCAGTGAAGCCATAAGAGTACTGTATTACTGGTGCAGTTACAGCCATACAGTCTGGTCTTTCTATCTTGGAAATGGGCTTGCATTTTAAAGGGAGCCTAACAGCCTCCTAACATTGCCTCCTAAGGCAGCCCTAAAATTCATATAGAGAATAGTAACAATAATAATAATAATAAGATACTTTATCTGGTGATCCAAAATGCCATTTTCCTCCATGGGGACAGCAGGTCAGACAGCAGATCCTTGGAGGCAGTCAGACTTACTTAATCTGTGTCTTAGCTATCAGATCACATTTTTTTTTAGACAAAAAAAAAGGAAAGGAGAAGGATTTAAAGTAGTCTAGTCAATTTTCAGGAGCAATAAACTAAGTTAAATTCTGACAGCCAAATAAAAGCTTATTTTTAAAGCAACAAGATGACCTCCATAGGAACCTTTACATATACCGTCATCCAAGCATACTCAGGTTATCTTCATTGAATTCATTGAAATCAAGGTTTTGAAGAATAGTTTGATTTTGATGCATTCAGGTAGGGGGAGCAGGGAAAGAGATCAAAAGGCTAGGTGCCTTTCATAGARGTTTTCTGATATGAACGTGGAAGAGAAAACAAGGGAAATGGGAACTCTAAAAYACGAGGGAAGCATTTGACATAGAAGAGGTTAACATTTTTACTGTTCAAAAATATTTGTTTTCATTAGGCTTTTCTGACTTGATTTTCTAGCCATTTCTTATCTTTCTGCTACAAATTTTTAAATAGTAGAAGGACGTTTTAAATACTAAGGAAAATTATTTTTAAAAGCTATTTTAAAAATTAATTTAAATGTAGACGGCCATAGTATTATGGCATTAAGACACCCCAGGGCCTTTTTTATTGGTCCATTAATACTTGCCTCGAGTAGTAGAACACACCTGAGGCAAGATTTAATGAACCAATAAAACATGCCCTGGAGTGCCCTAATGTTATATTGCTAACCATTCTTATTACATAAATGCACTGTTTGCATACTTTCTTCATTCTTTTCAGAAAAATCTTCAATTAGCTGAAGATGATATGACAATTCCTATACAGAGTTTCCATCAACATGTTTTAGAATGATTAAAATAATTTTGTGAAATATTTTCAATTGACCAATACAGTATACTGTGCCTACAAGTTTACAGACTCTCCAGCCACTAAATCTTCCAGGTTTGATGTTGCATTAAGCCTGCGTGTTTCCTCTCAGTTACTGAGAATTTTCTAAAGTCTTCCCAAACAATCTAATGCTTTCTATTTTTGTTCATTTCCTCCCCTTCCTTTATCTTGAAACTCTCAGCTTGTTGTATGCTTAGAATCTACCCAAAACAGAAATTTGGCAGAAGGACTAACCAGAACCTTAGTCCCATTAAAGTTCTCCAGGATGTTATTTGCATGATCCTGCCCCTTTAGTCAAAGGATGAATCAAGTTATTTTTAAGAGGATATCTTTAGAGGTTTAAATTGCCTTTAGTGGAGCAAGGCTGATTTACATCAGCTGATAGTTTGGCTTTCTTCTTTCCAGCACATTCAAAAGGATCGGAAATGTCAGGCTTACATTAAATCAAACAGCTCAAATGGAAGAAAGTGTGGGGGGTGTTTATTGTATTTTACAACTGTTGTTAATTTAAAGCCTTTGACTGGAGTTAGCTTTTGCACTAATGATCCAAAATGTTATAAATCATGAGCAAAAGTGGTAAGCACACCTAACTGATGTGTTCTTCAGTAACAGACAAAAGCAGAAGATCACTTTTGAATGTCACTGGATGCAGTATAATAACCTTTCATCAGAGAATGAGAGTGTTCTTTGTACATAATTAGTTTTGCATTACAGCTCTGTTTCAAGGCAAGATCATTTTCTGTGAAAGAAGAAAAGCTAAGCTTTATAGAGATAGGTTGTAAGAATAGATTATGTCTTTTACAATCTTAACTTTAAAATACAAGCTTAAGATACTTAAGTTTTCCACATAGGCTATTAAATACTGTTTAAGTAGCAAATATGATAGAAAGTTGGAAAATTCTTTGAGAATTTAGGTCCAAGATCACATGAGGTGTCTTTAGAAGATAATACAAATTYAATATGTTTAGGTTATGTTGATAAAAAGCTTGTGTATGCACACCCAAAGGACCATATAGAGAAAATGATAGGTGGGGAACCTGAATTCATCCAAAAGGATGGATGGGCTGCTCTCAGGCCCATTAGGCTCATCTCCACATACTGTAAGGAGCACAGAAGCACAAAAGCAGCTGGGGAAACCAAGTTAGATACTCAGAGTAAAGGGTACCCTCTCTCAGGATGTCATCAATCCCAGGAGCCATGACACTCAGTGAAAAGAGCTTTTCAGACAGCAGAAGACTTATTATGGGAAACAGAGGTGAGGAAAGGGAGGGGTTGAGGTGGTTTCGGTGAAGGAAATTAGCAATAAAGAGAAGGATGGGGGATAAAATGGTCTGGACAAATGTAAGCAGTTTGTTCCTCAATATGCTTGTCTGGCGATGATCTGTGCCTGATCAGCACAGTCTGATCTATATTCTTGCTAAATTCATTATCTAACTCTTTTCCTGGGTCAGGGACTCTCTATTACATATGTATGTATTTTAGATTTTTATTTTTTGGGGTGTGTGAATGTGTGTAGGTTAGAGCACCAGCAATTAGAGTAGGTTTATGGCTTGTAGGGATCATGTGTCTGTGGGGTCAGCAACTGGAGTGAATGAATTTTTAAGAGTGTGTGTGTGTGTTCATGTTCACAAATGATTAGCAGTCAAAGCCAGACTAAATAAGACTTTTAGAGCACGATTTAGCAGAATTCTTGAAAAGCTTAAAAGAGGAAAAAAAAGGCCACACTGTTAGGCTGATACATCCAGACAGCAGAAACCTCAGTGTGAATAGCACAAATAGAGATGTAATAAAGGCCAGGCTTGTTCCTTACAGGAATGTTTGAGAAGTTGAATAGATATGAGACACAYATTCTTGTTAGAACAAAAGTAACTCTATTTTAAGTCAAGATCTTCAGCTATTGTGAATTGGCATAGCTCCATGGAAGCCAATGAAATTGCACCAGCTGATATCAGAGGAGAATCTGGCCCCTAATCTTTTAAGTAACAGGCTCATTAAATGCTTAGGGTCAAATTCTTTCCTGGCAGGACTCCACTGAACTTAATGGAATTAAGCCAGCAAAGCATTTGGCCATTATTTAATACAGATAACARTCTAAGGGGAACCAGGTTTTTGTATTTGTTTTTCGTCTGATACATAGGTTTAGCAAACTGTATGTGATTTTTATAAGACATAATATATTAAGCACTGGCTAAAAGAGTCAGCACAGATACCAAACAGGGAGAACACTAGACCCTCTTTATGTGCTACTTTATTTGGGACAAACAACATTGACTTGGTCACAGGCTTAGGCCTTTTACTGTCTGCTCAAACTGCTTTCTCTTTTCCTATTTTCTCCTTTCTCATCATGTCACAGTACAATACCCTCAGTTTTGTAAGTTTTATATCAAAGTTGAGACTACCAAAATTTATCCGTCAAAAATTATGCTCTATTCACCATATGTTCAAATAGCTGATGTAAATTTTCCAGAGTCATGAGAGTGACATGGCTTTCTTCTGTTTAAAGAGCATGATGGGCAGGTTCTTTTTGAGAATTTTTGTTGAATCATCTATCAAACAAAGTGCTGAAACTAACAGGTTCACCTTTGCTATTATTCAAGAGTGTTTCTTGAGAGGATTTTTCGTTCTGAAAAGCTCAAGGTATTTGTTCAACTTTTTTCTTAATTTCTTTTCTGCAACCTTGATGTTAGCTGAACCTTATTCTTCTGCCTTAATGCATGGAAGATATAGCTATGCTTGTAAATGCCTGACATGAAATATGGCTTAGATTCTGTCAGAAATACTCCAAAGAGGCCTGTTTTGCTTCAGCCACTTCAACCAAAATTTGACTTTCTTTGCCTGTTAAATAATAACAGATTATTATTATATCTGTTAGTTATTGGCCACAGCAGTAGTTAGGTCTAGACTTTCTGGAAAGACTTTATATTCTGTACTTTTAGAGGTCAGGTATGGAAAACTGAAGCTAGATGACTGTATTAATCACAGAAACATAGTAGTTGTCCAAATAAATGCTTACCATTGAAGGGCCTAATGCAAGTGTTTTGTAGCTTATTTCAGGCATAGCATGAAACATATCTCACTGAACATGAACTTCCTATATTAAGGTTAAATTTAATTCAGTGGTTGTTTTGTAGCCATATGCAATTCTGTAGAGACATGAGTAACCCAAACATTAAAATCCGAAACAGAATCMCTGGTCCCTTCTACACCCTTCCTATTAAAGCTGAGCCAAGAGAGATCACTACAAACTATTTGCAGTTGTGAATGATGTAACACAGCTCAAGGGCATGGAGTACCTGGCAAGCAGAACTGTCTTTGAATGGGCTTAGATGAAGGACCACCAAGGGAAGAGAATGAAAAGCACTGGAAGGGAAATGCATTGCCAAATAGTACCCAAAATTTCAGATGAGCAGACGAGCTCCCAGAGCAAACCAAGTCGCAGATGAAGAGTCTGGAAACCAGGTGGTAAGAAGAAATGACTCATTTGAATTTGGACTTAAAAACATAGTCTGATATCAGGGAGTCTATATAACTTCTGGTTTACATAAACAGAGATAGTATTTTCAGATTTATATTTTGAACTAGACTTACAAAATKTGTGAAAGAAGTAGTCATCTGTATGTAACAGAAGCCCCTTTCTTCTCTCTATGCTCCACTCTCCCGGTTTGCATTTCTCTGAGTCAAATAGTGAATTCACTTTATAATTCACTTAACTTAATGTGATAAGATGAGGGGAAGCTGTGCTGAATGCTGCTGCTGAAACACCAACCTGCAGAGTAGGTAGAAATAAGAATTTCCTACCTCTGTGGTGAGGTTGGTACAATGGAAACTGCAGAACATAATAGCACCTGGAATTCTTGTTGGTCATGGAGAGTGGCTTAATAGATGAGTATCAATCTGTTTATTTGATTTTTCAAGCAGTACATCAGCCTGTGAGCATGTTTTCCATTGTACTGAGCAGCTGAGTTGTGCTCTTGCAGTACATGTCTTTGCATGTGGAAGGATGTGTATTCACAATGATTGTCCTCTTGCTTTGAAAGAAAAATAAATGTAAAGTTGTGTCGTGAGTTTAAATTATTGGATATGTTTCAAAACCATTTTTCTCTTCCATGCCTGAGTTGATTTATACTTGAGTTTTTCTATACCTAGATATAAATTAAGGAAAAAATATTTGAATGATATTGTCCAAGTAATTACAAGTTTATTCATGCAAATAAATATTTTTATTTTCAATTTGTAACATCTTTTTGGCAATATTGACTTTAAWTACAGAAACATTTAAATGAAGACAGGGATGTAGCGTATGCTATAAATGTTATGTGCAAATAAGGAGAAGATTTACGTGAACTGCAGGTTTGTAATTGCCTTGCAGATAAGAAGATCCTCACATTGTTGGAGTACTGTTAAAAACCAGAAAAGAACTGATTTTCTTCTTATGGGAAAGGGACTAATTAGCAGTGTACTGAGGGTTTTGGAATTGTTTCTCATCCAAAGTAGATAAATAAGGCAAACATTGTTCAGACTACTCAACACCAGTGAAAGATGAACTGGGAGTCTGGAGTTGAACAGCAAATCCAACCCATGGAGAAGGAGGCTTTGTACCTTTCCAAGATGGTTTATTCCAGAGACTGGTGACGTTCTTGATCTAATAGAGGCAGGTGGTCCTGGAGGCTGGTCTAAGTAGTTCCAGCTCCTTGACTGATCTTCGAGCTGAGGCAGTTTTGCAAACTGCAGTGCCAGGGATGCAGTCCTCACGGCCATTTTCTTGTGTAACAAGAAAACATAACATGTACATGTATAACATGTGCTAGGTGACCCTGTGTGTGCAGAGGGGTTGGACTAGATGATCTCTAAAGATCCCTTTCAACCTTAATGATTCTGTGAATGAATGACCAGAAGATCATGCTTGGATTTGCAGAATGCTCCTTTAAAGTCTACTTGTGAGCTATCATTAAGCATGCCACTATAGGTACTTCATCGGTTTCAGTAACTGATCTGCATGAATGGAAAAGCATTTTTATTATCAAAAGAGAGAATCTGTGCAGATGGGAGATATTACGAATGCCAGAACTATTAGAAAAAAAAAAAGAATTGAAAGTTGTASCTTGCAATTCTCTGGAAAATCCCAAACCTAAAGCGCAGATTCCTGTTAGACTTGTTATCTTGGTTCCCCTGCCCACAGATATCAGTATTTGCTCAATATGGTAGATGTTACTTTCAGCCAATTTGCCTCTACTGATGTGRATGAAATTCATCAGTGCTTACTTACGAATTTCTAGACAGTTGTATTGTCTCATGTTGGAGTTTACGCTCAAGAGACGAGACTATTGACAAAATTTTAAATATAAGCAACTACCAGTGTGTTTTCCAAATTTACAGTCTTTTCCACTTCTTATAATTCACTTTTATTTGATTCTGGTACTGTAATACAGCTAATAAAAGAAATTATACTGCCATTATGTTAGACCTTCTATGACACAACATAGAAGTATCTGACAAATTCTGCCTTTAAGCCTGTATCTGATCTCACAGGTTTATTTATCAAGAAATAAGTTCTATATTGTAATTTAGTARTAAGTCTTCAGCAGCCCTTTTTATCTTTAAGGTTGTTAAGGAAAGCATTCAAATAAAGCATTATACTTATTTCAGCTCTTTAGCAAGCAAGTTAAGAATTTAAAAAATTCTTAGTTCTGCAGAAGGAAGAGAGGAGATGTTAGAGTAAAAAAAATTAGGTTTATAAAACTTGCATTAAAATTAGGAGACAGTTTTAAAGAAAGGGCACGATTTATAAAATTCTTCATTTTTGTCTATTTGCTCGTCACTTTGGTAATGATTATAGGTTTAAAAAATTTTATCTGTATTTTTGCTGCTTCCTCTTTTGCCTAATTTGTGTAAACTGAATATGCTTTTTATTTGTATTCTTCTTTGCAGAAGAAATATACTGTAGGTGTAAAGGCAAAAGGAACCCATAATTCACTTCATAGGAGAGGAATGTCCAAAATTCTTAGAAGGACTAAACACTCCCTATCTATGTAAATTATAGGGGCTAGGAGTCTGAACTGTTGATCTCATACTCCTTGTCAATACTGAGTCCTTATAATGTGCATTTCTCTTAATTTTTTATTAAGAGGACCAGAAAGTACCAGTAGTATTCTTGCTAGTTAAAGATGATGGAAAATATTTTGTAAAACTAATATCTGATTAACTTTGCTTGTATTTCTGTTGTCTTCATTTAAGCTGTTCATTTGTGGGAATTAAAGTATCTGATGATATCTTTGTAGAGCCACAATTTAAGCTTATATGGTAATTGGGAAAGCACAAAGCAAAAGGGAATATAATTTTTTAATTTAGCTCTCTTTATTTGAAAAAAAATACAGTTGCATGATAGTTTTGCAATATTGGGAGACACTATAAATATTTATCCAATGCTTTTTACTTTTGTACTCCTGTTTTGATAGCTTACGAGTACTCTGATTCTTGTTAAAGGCATTAGGATTTTAATAGTACATATGTCTTTAAAGTAAACCTTCAAAAATGCAAATTATTTTTCTATTTTTATGCAAAATGAAAGCATTCCTGTTTGACCTGATTCAAAGCCAATTGATGTTAGTGAAAAAGTCCACAGTCACTTCTTGTCCTCAGTCTAATGAAGCCAATGGAATTTTTATCATCTTCACAGGCGAAGAATTAAATCCAGCAGTCCAATAAATGGCCATCTTTCTTGGGAAATCTTGAACTATTCTTCTCTTTGTTCATATAATTTTTATTCCTGCTKTTATAACCTAAATGCTCGTTTGAAGCAAAAATTAAAGCCCCCTCTTATTAACTTACATAGTTTACTCTACCTGCAGGCTATGACTATGGATGCATCTTGGCATTAAGTTATTGGGTATATATTTTCAGAGGCCTAAGCACCTCAGATTCTCCCAGGCTTCAGCTTTTTGGATGGAACCTGAATATCTGAAAACAATATTTTTACTGTATTTATGTATACATACATAAATAAACAAGTCTAATTCTATTGAGGCCAGTGATGTTTTAGCATTGGCTTTAGTTTTAACAAGATTTCATTCACATATTTACACTGTGACAGTGAAAAATTCACCATGACAAATTGCAATAAATACATACATCTGCAATCTGTTTCACTTATTCAGTATAGTCACAATATTAAAGAACAATTGCAAATCTATATGCCCATCAGCATACCTGATTATTTTCTGTAACCACGAATCTTTTCTGTTAACTGCCATTATCAAAAATATGTAGTCTCCTTTTCTTTGTCTAAAAGCAAAAACAAGATTCTGTTAAATGTTTTTAAATTGCTTCTCCAAGTAGTATTAGTAACATTTTACATTTTTAAGGCTTCTATTTTTTCAAGACTTAAATTTTTAACAAGATATTGCTTACAGCATTCTTCTTTACTTTGGAGATGACAATAAAAAATGTTTTCTGCTTGTCTSTGATTTCCTAGGATGCAAACAGTAACTCATTTCACTGAAAACTAATTTTTTTAACCTTAAGAGTGATGGTTATACTGGCTGGGGGGCTTCAGTAATAACAGTTTGTTTTGCCACTGATGTGATTCCAGAGTGAAGAACGTAGCAGAAGTTGTGATGAGATAACTTTCTTGTAGCAGATATTTTTGCACCTTAAAATGACTACATGCAGCCCAGTTAAAGGTAAAATGTTCCCTGGCTGACAAAAGAGTATCCATCCTCTATTTGTTGCAGTCAGTGGAACACCATCTTTCTTTGCTGTTTTGAATGAGATCTAACCATCTTGCATTTCTGCATTGCTGGCCTGTTGTTTGGGAAGCATTTCCATTTTTCTGGGTTTTCTCAAGAGCAGGTAGTGCTAGCTGCTCTTGTAGGGGACATATATGCTTCTTCTGCAAAAACATTGCTTCTGGAAAAGCATTCCAGAGTTTCTTCCAAGCTGTCTGCAGTACTAGCTAACAAGTACTGAGGCTCTTACCAATTCTCTCACAAGAGCATTTTTTTAATGCTGGTATTTTYAGCTGTTATACTTGTAGGCAGGGTTTCTGAAATGGAATGGTCTCAGCCACTCCAAGATGTCTGCATTGACATTGTGAACTTTGTAGCAGTGTAACAGTGAACTTAGAAGCTAGAGTGACAGATGCTGCAGAGAGGATGCAAATGGGGAGCTCAGTGGCAAAATAGTGCATAGGTGGCTGTGCAACCAGTGAATGTAAAGCATTGTGAATATATGCCCTGTTCATTGTAAGGTTTCTGCATCAGCTGTTACTTGGAGATGGAAAGGAAATAGGAGTGGAAGAATCCTGTGAAATTCAGTGTTTAGTAAAGTGACTTTGATTGGACTGGAAAATTAATGGGGCTAGTGTACTTGTGTGTATTAGCATGACTGTAATTCAGATTCCTGACGCTACTGTCAGACCTTGATACCTAAACAGCTGGAGATTCCTTCCTTTTCTGTGGAGGGGTTGCCCTTCTTTCTTATTTGGTGCAAGACTTCTAGGAGAAGTATRCTTATTCACTACTAGTCCGGTCCTAGTCTGGTCCTTCTCTCCTACCCTGGGAGAGCTTTGACATAGCGAATATCAGGGAGCAGCAAGGGGAGCCACTCTGCAATGAACCAGGAGCTCCAGGTARGGACAAATCAAGCCAAGAGGCCTTGTCTGAAGAGACACAGTACCCAAGCAAACAGCACAGAATAGGCAGTCAGAGCTGGCCTTGGGCATGGGCAGCCAAAGCTCTTGAGGCATTGTGCGTTGTGGGTCTTGTCAGGGGTTTATTACTCCGTGCTCTGCTTTACTTCATGGAGAAGACTATTCAAACTGTCATTAAGCTTATTTCTGTGAAAGTGTTGGGTTATCTAATGCATACTRCATTTAGCAATTAGTGCTTTCCATAGTCAGACTGGAGCTGATGTCCTAAAATTAAGCGGACACTTTTCTTTGCTCGAATTTGCAGTGCCCAGACCTCAGTTAGTGTTATGTCTTATTTTAAAGGCCAGACAGCTTAGATTCAGTGAAARTTTTATATCAAATCAGCAGAAAGTCTTGGCGGAGCTTTAAGAATGAGGGCTGTGCCATTTGCTTGTCTCTGTCAAAGTCCTGGAGTGCAAAGATATTTGTATATACCCGAATAGATTGCCAGAATCAATCCACTTTCCTGAGATGAACGTGGACACGTCCTCTTTTCCACTGTAATGTGAATACTCAAATCTTTCCACATAAGAAACTCATATATTTGAGTTTCACAGCACTCCCTAATAAGGTTTTATAGCCATTAGTGTCAGTGCCATATATCACTGAGGCATTGAAAAAGTAGAGTTTCTTTCCCAAACCACCTTTCTAAGCATCCAAGATGAAGTGATTTTATAGCTTACACTTCCACAGATCTTTCAAATCCCACAGCACAGCTTGTTTCACCTGAGCCTCGGAGATTTTTGTAAATGATTTCCCAGAAGCTCTTGAGGGGGTCTTTTCTCTCTTTCTTTATTTAAATTTAAGTTTAAAATATGATTAGATTCTGTTCAACATAAAATTGTTCCAGGATACATTGCAAGCAATGTGTGTACAAAAGGTAGTCTACACTATCTAATAAATAAAAYTGTGTAATGGTTTAAAATTTCAAATATGGCCATTTACTTTAATATTTGGAAGTGTTTGTTAAACGTGTAAGCTTGTGACATTTTTCCACACTGACAGCTARATAATGAATTAATGGCTTAATGTCCATGGCAGCCTGAGGGTTTCAAATGCATGTTTAGTCAAAAAAATTGGTGCTTTAATCATTCTTTATGAAACAAAATTATTCCTTAGTTATWCAGGCACTCTAAGGCAAATATCTATGCTGCAAATACATTCTTATAGGTTTCTAAAATTATCTACTAAGTTAGTGTCTGTATGCATTTCCTTCCTCAAAACAAACAGGATATGTTTTATTCTCATAATGACTATCTGCATGGCTACTGAGCATGGATCACTTCACTGACAGTGAATAATTAATCGTTTTAGTTTTAAAATGCATGTACATAAAGGCAAACCTCCAAGTTTCCAAGGCAGACTGRAGGATATGTGGGAGGCACCTCATACCCTGTGCAATCAAATGCAGTACATCAGTCTCTTGTATAAAAGTTATATTAAGGGATCTGCCCAAAACAAAACTATCTCTGGGCACATTCTGACACTCTTAGAAGGTGTACATTAGGYGGCATCTTCTATGCTAGTAGGAGAAAAAAGCATGGAGTAAACAAGGAAGGAAACCACGGTGCTAATTTTGTAACTGGTTTAATATGAGTAGACTCCTGCACTTGCACAATATCCTGCTGAGGTGATGTTTCTGGCCTCACAAAGGCTTAGTACTTCATGAGGAGGAGATGCTAACCCTACCAGGGAGGAGGAGATGCTAAGCCTATCAGGATGTATCAGAACATGTTAAGGGCAGGGCACTGGAGGGGAGTCTAAGGAGCCTTCTCTGTCTAGTTCAATTGCAATGCAGAGAGGGACCTACGCAATGAAGGTGATTTAATTTCTGGAGCAAAGGAGTTTGTTKAGACCACAGATCAGTATAAAGTTTAAAGGTATCCTGGGAGAAGGATTAGTCATCTAATGACTAACCAAGTTTGCCATTTCTTGCATTCTTTCACTGAGTAGCTGTTACTAATCTATGATAGAGACAAAGTGTGAACTAACAGAACCTGTGCTCTGACCCAGTTCCCTTGTTATGGGACTCACTCCTGAGAAATGCTGCTTGTCATATAGTGATCTAGAATGGTTTTCTTAGAATTGCTGTGGACATTTCTGGTAGTTTAATAAAATAATGGGGTGGACAACTTGCGAAAATATTCTCTTAACAACTTGCTTCATTATCTATTTAGAACAAACTGAGCATACTCTTCAAGAATTCCTGCCAGCAGATACAATTTTAAAGACAAGATAATGTTTTTTTTAGAAATTGATTTATGAGTATCAGATAAGATACCTCTGGCAGCAGTGATTTAACTTTTATCTACAGCCAGGGAATCCCTATGTCAATACTTCTATCTTTATAACTCCGATTTGAAGKTGGTCCTTCTCCAAGTGCTGGGTTGTGCTTGCTCTCTGAACTTCCCCTTTCCCTCTTCTGCACCTTTATTTTTTTTGTGGCTGTCTAAGCCCAAAATACTTTGCTACAGGAGGGGTTGTCTACGCCTCTGCTTCCTCCCGGTGCATGTGATTGGCTTGACATGACATTATCTGAGTATAATTCTTTGAGAAAAGTTTCCAAAATAAGGAAAAAAGGATAATGTGAATGACTGCAAAATGTAATTATTTTTCTCCAACTATTAACGCGGGAGGAAAATGGCTAATTTGTAGCAGATTTCTTCCTACTTGGATAGTGTGACTGTTTCCAGTTAAAATGGAACATTTTGCAGAAGTTTTACTTCCTGGCTTCCAGTTCAAGATACAGGGCACACTGGTGCAGCAGGCTGTTTCCCTTGTGCATGTAAAAGAGGAAGCATGGCAGTGAAGCTACAGGTAAATTGTTGGTGTGAGCTCTGAGGAGTAATGTCTTGGGAGAGGAAGAAAATATCCTAGCAAGATTGAGCTGGCTCTTGTAAATATTGGATATTTTTGACTGACTGCCAAAATGTTTCTGCCTTTCTTTGAAGCTTTTTTTTTATCTTAACACTGTGTGGTAGTTAAAGAGTACTATTTCATCAGTTCTTTTCTTTTC
>NW_020455454.1:252995-266727 GCF_003342845.1 Nothoprocta perdicaria
TTTTCTTTTCTTTTCTTTTCTTTTCTTTTCTTTTCTTTTCTTTTCTTTTCTTTTCTTTTCTTTTCTTTTCTTTTCCTTACATATCCTTGCTCTGGAGAATCCTATCTTCCTTCTTGGGTTGCATTTTTTTTTCTCTTTCAGTATGATGGACAGAAATGGTGGAAGAAGTCAACATCTGCTAGAAACTACTTTTGTTTAGGACAGATCATCACTAATGAGTATCTGTCTCCCCAAATGATTATTTATTTATTTGGCTGCACAAGAAAGAGTCACAATTCATGACATTACTTAGAACTGGGAATTAAAAATAGTGTATGAAGCCATCTAAACCTTGAACCTATGATTTTTGTTTTTGTGTAACCATATGATTCTTTTAGCTAAGGGAGCGATTATATTCAGTGAGTAGCAGCCTTATTAAGGGTATCCTTGGTGAAAATCCTTTGCCACACCTGTGCCACACTAAAGGCTTGTCACAGCTTGAAAATGTTTTACATATGAAATTTTCATGCTGGACTAATTAAACAGCTAATTATATTGGCATAAATAAAATAGTATAACTTTCTATAACGTAGATGCAGTTATCTCAAAATTGAAAAGTGAAAAATGGCASTGCAGGATCCCTGACAAAAGCAGGATATGTCCACTGCCAGCTTGGTTCTGTCAGTCTTCAATTTCATTCAAACAACCTAAAATGAATTTTACTTTTAAAAAAAAGTTTTCCTTACCAGAGAACATTTAAACAGTTACCTCCAACTTTGGAGCACTATGATTAAAGTGTCTAGTAGTTGATATGAATGGGAATTGCTGGGTGTCTTGAGAAAAGGCCAGTTGTTCTAATATTCAGCTTATCATATAGGTAGGCATTATAGTTGTTCTGTTGACTTCAATGGCACCAAACCTGTTGGAAAAGCTAAGCAGGTGCCTAAGGCTTTTGAGGATTCAAGAAAGGTGGCAATAAGCATTTGCAAATTTTGACTGTTATTCTCAAATCAGAAGAGCAGAAGTTATCTTTATAATATTATTTTTTATGATATTATGATGTTTCTATCAATTTGTCTACAATAAGTTAAGATGAAACATATGGTTTGAATGGGCATCATTATATTTGTAAATTATGCACAGTAGTGTTCATAGGATTCCCTTATCCCTAGTTTTGCTCTTCAAACTAAAGGCAGAATATTTATGCTTTTTTCACTAAAGATAATTGAATCTGGTAACAGTTAATGAGAGTTTCATTTAGATATCCTACGAAACAATTTTGGAATTTGACTATGCTTGGGACAATGAATCTAAATGTACATGTTTATAGACAAGTGAATAACACTTCTGGAACAAAGGGAGATATCAGCAGTTTTGCAAAGCTTGTGTGACAAACAATTCATTCCTAGAACTGGGAGATAATTGATATGAAAAATTTGTATTTAAGTCTGAGGTGATCTTTTACCTTGCAGAAGAATATCTTAAATTGTAATGATTACGGTATTGTTTTCAATTTCAAGCAGTCTCTGTGCAGTCCCTGTAATCTGTGTTTCTTATTCATTGTTCGTGATGATAACATGTTGGTTGAATGTAAGACAACAAAAATGGTCTTGACCAATTCACTGTCTGTCTATGTTGTTTCACAAGAAAAAAAAAATTCAGTAATTTCTGGCTTTACTGATGGTGTCTAACTACAAGGTGGTATAATATTGATGGACCTTTATTTTATTTTTTAATGATCCTAATTAGATTTGTGTTTTGCACGTGTATCTGTGCTTCACAGTTACCTCTCATTTCAACCTTGTATGAGGTTTTTGTCATATTAAAGGAGTCAGTTAAAAAAGAACGTAAGTATACGTATATCGAAGCATAGATCACACTTCCTTTGTACCATGGTGTATCACCGGACTCTTTAGAAATTAGAAAAGTGTAGTTGTGATGGCAATCTAATAGTTATGCTATATGTCTCATCTAGCAAGGATTCTTACATCTTTTTTTTTTCTCCCAGTATGAATAAATATTTTCTTTCCACTCTTTTCTTGATCAGGAGAGAGACACACAACGATTTAAAGAATACAAACAGGTACACTAGATTTCTCTTTTTAGCAGAGTCTAACCTCCTAATCTCTCAAGCCTTGAAAACAGATGTCACCTTTCAGGTTCAAACTGAATGTTTTTGTTTTTTTTTTCCCCATATTGCTTTCAGTACTGATGAAAATTTTTTAAATATTACAAGGCCAGTCTTGGATAATACTTAAGACTGGCTTAAAATCATGGGCTAAGTTTTTTGGTTTTTTTTTATGTAGTAATAGTTTTGGTGTTTTATATGTATTTTGATTTTTTTACCCAAGAGAGTACTTTTTTTCCAAATGATTCATGACTTCCCCATCTGAAATTGTGTGTATATGTGTGTTTTGTTTAATTTGTGTGTTTCTTATGCACTCTATAGATTACAACTGCCAAAGTCCTAAAAAAAGAAAATATTATTGTAATATGTGAGGTAAATTTGAGACTTTGAAAAACTAGTGCAAAGTTGAACCTTTCAGTTTTTATCCTGGAAATGTATTAAAATTGGATATCACTTTTAGAGCAGCCATAAGAAACATGTGAGTATTACACCTTTTCATTGAATGCACATAAAACTCATTAAAAAAAGTCTGTTTTGATTGTCTTTTGCTCTGATATTCTGAATTTGCTTTAATGTAAAGCTCATAGTGGAACCTGACTGAGAAAGTGATAAAGACGGACTGAAATGAAAGAAGATACCTGTACTGAAATCTCTTAAATCTCACCACTGACTTTGCCCTTGTAAAATATGTGTTGCGCCTTTGGAGAACCCTAATGTGGGTGTTCTAGTAGAAGCTGACTCCTTTTTGATGATCTCCTCATCTAGTAATTCCTTTAACTTTTTTTATTTTTTTTCATTCAATGTTCATTAATTCGCATTTTCATTTCTCTGTCCTTGACCTCAAACTGTCACACCAGGATGACAGCATCATCCACAGCATATTGGGAACTATTAATTCTCTTGTCTTTTATGCATATCACATGCAGATGGGGCCCCTCCCTGGCAGCTTGTGCTTTCAAGTCTTTAATGGTACTTGAATCTGTTGCAGATATTTTAGTCTAAAATGAGATCTCAGGTGCAAGGAACAGATTTGTCTGCAATACAACTTCAGTATTAGGAACATAAGGTTACTTTGCACTGATAATGAGTCTAGCCCATATTTCAACAGTGACTGTTACCCCCCAGTCCAGAGGAAAATGCAAGAAACTTGAAGTAGCAGTTTGGAAATGCTATGCATACTGAGTAATCTCCTTCTTAGTTTCCATGTTTTATTATTATTTATTTGCAAATATACATACCTTTTTCTTGTGTCTTGACATATATTGATCTTGTGATATATTTTGTATTATTCTGAGAAAGATTTCACTGATTGTCTGATTCCTCATATTATTTTGGGGAAAACRAATCCTTCCAGTGTTAAATAACACATACTTAATCAGAATCTAGTAAAAAATGATTTGTTCAGTAATGCTGGTTAGAACTGATTGATTTTGACATAGTTGGGCATATCATCTTGCAGGGTTTCTTTTGAATAAATCAAGGAGATGGAGTTTCTCAATTAAGTAAGAAAGAAATTTTAAGATGCCTCCATTTATGGAACAGGTGTATATATACACATGTCTATATATGTATATAAGTGCTCATGAATATTCATAGTGCCTATACCTATATACCTATGAATTAAGTCATTTATAATCTAAAGGAATGAAACATATATTGAGGACAAAAGGACAAGAAAAGGTTGAATTTAGAATTTCAGTGTAAATCCTGCCAAGTCCTTATTTAGAAGAACAACAATTATGCTGTAGTTATTCTCTCAATTAGCAATAATTACATTTCCAAAAGGACATATTAAAAATGGTACACATTTTTTAGAATAGAAGATAGTGTGCTTTTAGAACAGAAGAAGCAATTCAGAAAAAAAAATCTTAATGTAGGGCTTTTACTCCCTTCCTGATGCCAAGACTGCATCCATTTCAATAGCAATTAAAGGCTATCAGAAAAATTAAGAAGAGAGCATCAAAGGAAACTCTTAGGTAAGATATGGACATTGGTAACTATCTTCAATGTTTAGCATTTTGACCAGCATCACCCATCATCACTTATGGGGCTAAAGTCTGTGTTGTCTTAAATCCTAGGAGACTGCCTCAACTCGCTTGTCAAGTGTCTCCCTCCAGCAGCTGTTCTGACCACGCGGTCCGTGTTGCTGCAAAGCCACAAAGGCTGCAAAGCTCTGAGTCATGTGTACCATGTTACCTTTGAAAATGGCATACTCAAACCTCACACCATCACAGCCTCAAAAGAATCTACCTTAGCAATTTACCTATCATTTGACAATATAAAACCAGAAGACATATACTATGTAAACTTGCTGCTTGAAAATATGCATTAGTAATAGCAAATGACAGTCAAATTAAATGGTCACAGTTCTTGTATAAGAACATGGACTCTCTTTCTCTGTTTTTCATTTTAAAGGGCAGGAGAATTAAGTGGACAGCAAGAATAACTTAAGTAGTGCTTTTAGAGATCATTTTTGCATTGCAAGAATCCTTTTCTAATGAACTGCTGAAAGAGCAAAGAAGCTAACCCAAAATCTAGTGCTGAAGAGATTCGTGAATATGAGTTGTTCTCCATGTGATAAGAAACATTCATAGTTGTTTTCATTTCCACTATCTCAGTTATCTCCTTGGTCAAGATGTGAAATTCACTCTCATATGTATTGCTGGTAGACATGTCTCTGTAGGCACATTTTCTAGCTGCTTTACATTTCTAGATGTTGGAAATAGTTCTCAGAATACAGATTCAAGAGAATTTATTTCTTTTTAGTATCATCACTTCTGGAACTCTTTATAAACTCTCTTATTATGATCTTAAATGGAGAGGTGATAGTAACTTTAACAAGTTCTAATGACCCACTTTTGCTGAAGTATTTTGCTCATTAAACACATGAATGCTCAGTTTCCAACTGACTGGAAGTTTGTGTTGCCTATAACTAGTCAGAATGGTAAATGTTTTGACTCAGATTGCAGGTAATGTATTTCCACTACACTTCTAATGTGGCGGCCATGACAGAGATAACACAAGAGTATCAACGATTTCTGAAAACAAAATTGACCCTATCCGTCATGAGACTGCAGCCTTCCTGCTTTTTGAGAAAATCAGATTCCCTTTAAGCCATCAGATATTCAGTGATATTGATGATCTCTTGAATAACGTAGTATAGCAAGTACAGATTTTTATAGCTATAGGAAAGAAAACTAACCTTCTTTTATATTAAAATATATGTATTCTTTCCTGTATTCTATTTATGTGGAAATGGAGCCACTTGTGTGGATGGTCAGTATAACACAGGAAGAAATGTCCAAAGTACGGATTTCCCATTAATTATTATTTGAAATTTATCTTTTAAAGTAAAAAATAAAGGAACAGCAAAACTCGTTGCAAGGTTTTCATTGGTATCTTAAAGTTTAGAAATGTATAAAAGACTAGTTTTGTACAGGATTTGTGAAATTGCTTGTATTATTTCTTAACTTTCATGATTCAACAATAAAATTCAGTCTCGGTAGACAAAAGTCTTATAATCATTTTCACATTTGCTATGCATTACTCTCCCCCTTTTCCTTTTTTTAAATAAATAGTACTTTGCAACAAATTGATTTTGCTAGATAGTGCATTGATCATGCACCTTGCCTGGGGACAGAATATAGCTTCAAAAACAATAATAACTAAGACAATCATCTAATTTTACTGAAATAAAACTGAAAATGTACACCCAATGAAATAATCTCTGAGACTACTTTAGGTGCATTTGTGCTTGTACTTTATCCTCAATGACACAGTAATCTACTAAAGTTCTTCTCTCGATTTTTCTCTTTGCAATCTGGAAGAACAGATTCACCAGTGATTGTGCTCATTTATAAAAGCATCCAAAACAAAATTGAACCCCAAGGCTGATAAACTATAAAGATGCTGATCAGATCTGAGCAGAATGGACGGGATGCTTTGGGGCTTGCTCAGCTAAAGACGGCTCTACAAGACTGATGGCTTTATATACAAAATTACAAATGCCGTAGCTTTGTCGAATGAATGGAAATCATAAAATATGTTGCTTGCCCTTTATTAAGTAAAGAATGATATTTTGTAAAATACTTGCAAAGATTTACTAAATTTCTGTAATTTAATTCCTGTCACTGTATTTTTGTTTTTGTGTAGAAAACTTAATCAAACAATCATTTGGAAAGAACAATCCAATAGAGTAAACCTTCTAGTCCTGAAGAACAAGTGGCTAATTGATTTTGCTTATCAATATATACCTCAAGTAGGTGCCCAGTGTCTGTGCACTAAAATTCATTCATTTACATCAGCTAGGTCATAATTAAAGATGTTTTAAAAATACATGTGCTTTCACTACAATTCATCTTTAAAAGAGATACTGAATTTAACAGTCCTTTAAAAATTAGGTACTTAATGGAAATCATAAGAAGGTGAATGCAACAAGATAAAGATCAGAAATGCCAGTGCTTCTTCCAAGTTTTATATCCTGACAATACAAATAAGCTTTGACATAAGGAACAGATTTGTGATGACATGTAACAAAGTTTTGACGTGGTGACTCGTTTTTTGTAATGATTTTTGAAATGTATTCATATATGATAGAATAATTTAAATCTTTTAACATTTTTTTTTGTTTTGTTTTTAAAGCCCATGGATGTCCCAAAGATTATGTCATTTCTTTCATTTTGCAAGCGTGCAATTTAGAGATGTCTGAGTACCTTTAAAATCAGTGATGTTTAGGGAAAAAACAGATGGTACCATGAAGTCACCCTGTTTTAATCCTGATGTATATATTTTTAGAGAGGAAAAAATCATGGAAAAAAAAAAAGAAAAAAATATTGAACATTATCTATTTAGATATATAAAAAGAACATTTTCCCAGATAATTGGAAAGACCTTTTTAGTGATGAAGTCTGCCTCTTAGGTCAAGTCAAATCTGTCTTCACATTAGGAGGAATATTGTATTCTTCTTGAAATTCACTGATTTTAGTTACTTGTGATTTTAAAATTAACATCTACTGCATTTCAAAAGTCAAGTTTCTAAAATACTGCTAGATTGCAAAAGGCAATTTGAATGAAATAGGACAACGAATTTTTAATTTTTTTTTTTTAATCTGGCATCCTTGGAATCATATTTGTTTCCGATAATCTCTATATCATTAATATCCACCTTATACGCAAGTTATGACTGTGCTGCAGTCATGGGTGTGATTATGCTAGTCAAGTAAAAGCTCTTGAAAAGTAGACTAAATTAGCTTCAGTTTCCATGCCTGTTTAGGAATGGTTGTTTCATTCTTCTGGACTGCAGATGCAACCATAGAGGAATCATTTTGTTCCAGCCTTGTGCAACACCTAGTGCAGAGGTGTTTCTAGGCAGTGACAAGGGTTCCTGTGTGTAAGTACAGACTGTTTTGGTCAGAAAGAAAAACCCTTGGATGAATCAGAGCAATCACCATGGTCTGACATCTTCTGGGACAGTTTATCTTTCTCCATTGTGTGTGCAGGGAAATTAACCTCATAATTTATGCATTTGAGTTAGATTGCATGAATTCTTCCTTCTTTCCTCTCTATGTCTCGTATAACCTACTTAAATTATTCCCTGCATCTTCTGGTTGTGACAACTGTGGGCATGTAGCTCACGCACCTTATTGTGGAAAACTTGACTGGTTAAAAAAAAAAGATCATTTTAGTTGATTTAGTTTAGATTTTCTATATAAAATATTCTCTTTTTTCTCCCCCTCCATTAAACATTGCTTTAAATGCCCTGTTAATGAATTCTCATAGGGCAAGAAATCCAAACATTTTAAGCTAAAAAAGTACATGTACTACATACAAGGGAAAAATGAAGTAGAATGAACATTTTTTCATTGCTGGACATTGTTCCATCCTTCAGACTGACTTATATCTTTCATGCATAATGACAGCCAACTGAATCAAAGAAATAACATATTGGTCCATAGTATTCTTAATGTAATAAAACTGACTTGCATTTTTCCTATTTTTCCATTCTATGATGATGTGTAAAGATAGTATACTTATTTGCTATGCAAAGCTAAATCCCTCATTAAAGCAGACAGTAATAATTTTTTTTCTGCTGTGAAATTCTGTTGATCTCAGAATGATATCTATCTTTTTTTTTTTTTTTTTAAATGTGAGATAAAATAAACTGGTTGTCACTTATTTTGCTTAAACATTCTTTTTCTAAGGCTGGTAGGAGCAATTCCTTTCCTTCCTCTCCCCTTTTTAATGCAGAGAACTGTTTTAAAATGGTATAGGCTAAAGAGAGACTCCATAATGTGTTTGTAATTTTTTTTTTTTACTGTTCTAGCTTTAATTCATAATTACAAGCTCATTCCAATCTCTGCATTATGGAACCACATTTTAGACCAACAGCTGTTATCTACTTTCTCTTGTAGCCTTGGGGTATGCATATTTTAATATTCATTTACTATGTGCCGATAAACTAAATACTTCCTACTGGAAGTCTATGAAATTAATCACAGTACCTTAGTTGCTGTTCTGTCTTCCGTGTAGCACATATTTTTTAAATGTTCTATGTTATATAAATTCCCCTTCCCATCATCCTCCTAAAAATAGGGCAGGGGAAATATTATTTCAGAATATACAAACAAGATCAGCTGGTTAAATCTGTGATAATTAGGAAATAGTAGGAATATGGTATAGTCATTCAAATGATCCAACCTTTTCTCCCCTTCCTGTATCTTGCGTAAAACTAGTATAAACCTTGCCACATTGCCTCCAGCAATATTTTAATAGCTGGCTTTGTATTTGAAGGTTGTGGTTTTCACTACTATTTAAATAGTATTAGGATCTCATATGCATATAATATAGTCTAAGGTTAGATATTTTCCAGTCTTCCAGGCACAATCACAACTCCAAACACCTTTGTGTTGAAAGCATAAACATGTGGCAACTGCGGAGCTGAAATTCAGTGAAAAAACAGGACATAAAAGTCTTGTAACCCACTAAAGTTTAAGGCTGTTTATTGCGCAGCAATGGATAAAGAACAAGTAAAAGGCTCTAGAAGGGCATGAAAATAAATTACTTCAAGGATGAGTTTGGTGATAGCAGGTAATAATACAAAGGATGGGATGTTTAGATGGATTTCTCATATATTTGTGTTGCTAGACAGATGTCCTCTTTCCTCAACTTGTAAGTGAATGGCAACTCTTACAGGCAGTGATAAACAGTTGATATCTGCTCCCGCTGATGTGGAGAATTTTGCCATGGAATTTGGTAGGAACAATGATCTAAAATCCCAGCGAGACATAACATCCATATTGTGAATGACCACTGGCTGTGCAGTGCTAGTCCACACCCTCTATTTTATGGTTGGGCAGACATCGTGTAATCTACCCTACAAGACAGTATCTGARTATTACCCAGAAATGAGTGCAAGCAACTTTAGGCTAGATTCAGGTATTGATTTTTGGRGCATGAATAAGATATGGCGCTCTGAAATCACACACCATGATCCAGAAAATCCCTGTTCAGCTGTTGGCTGGGACTGCAGGTTCCTATGCTCATAAAGCACCTTTCTGTTCAACCCCATAGTCATTCTGATGTTGCATGTGTCATTGGAGTCTTCTTCTGTGCACACACAGAACTAAAAAAACTCTGATTAGCTTAGTATGTATGCAAAAGTGGATCTGCCTCCAACTAGGTCCCTGAGAAAGAAAATCTAGTTGGCATATTCAGAACAGTTGTAATGTGCAGGCCATTTTTGCATGTTGCATTAAAGAGGCCTTGAGAGAAAACTTAGAAACCTATAGTTACATGATGTAGCCACTAAGTCGCCATCTCTTGCTGAACCAATGAATTTGGATTTCTCCTTGTCTAGTCTTACAGCTTCAAAAGGAAAGATGGAGAAAAAATATTTATTCTAGAACAGGCCATGTTTTGGTTTTCAGAGTACTCTCTATAGAGATATGGGTTTAAAATCTCTGAAGCTGAGAAGGGTGTTGAAAAAGGACTCTTCCATTTTTTAAGAAAGTGTGTGATTGCTAATCAAAAGGTAAATGCTGACACTATTTCCTAATATTGTCCAGTTCCTTGTTATTGTTTTGGGAGATAAAAGTTTCTGAGACAGAGGACTAACTGCAGTTAGCTTTGTCAGATTGGGCAGATCATCTGAGAGAGAAGTTCTGTTTTATTACGCTGATATTAAAATATMTTGAGGAGGAGCACATCATTATATTTGTAATCAATTTAAGATTTAAAATTATATCTAATCTAAAATTTGCATCTCTCTTTAATTTGCCTCATAAAATGCATAATAGACTACAGACTGCAGTTCACCTTCAAAAACTCATTGATGTCTTTTATAGCTCCTGTGAAGTGCCTAGCACAACTTGAAGGRCTAAAAAATAGTAGAGAAAAATGAATATCAATGGAATCTTTTTCCAGTAATGCATCATTCTTTTTTTTTCTGATRTTGGTTGTGGACTGCATCATGGATTCTACCTAATTATATACAAGAAGCTTGAAATGAGCAGTAGATGTGAACTAATCCCCATGTGAATCCAAGTTTACTCAAGCTGCTGTAAGCTGAACAGATGGCAGGCCATGGAAGCTTTTTCTTATCAAAATGATAAAGCACAATTTGCAATTTTTTTTCTCTCTTGTACCTTGAGAAAATAGAGCCTAAAGTGCTCTTTTTGCTGAAATGTATCAAAATTCTGTATTTAGTGCCATGTAAATGTAAAAAGTGTAACACAGGAAAATTACTTAAAAATCTTTTTACCTTGTGCAATACAAAAATAGCAAAATACTTGTGGAAAGGCCCAGAGGTTTTGTTCCAATGCCGTGCTGCATCTGTACAAAATGCAATCTGTCCTGTGCTGTACAAGAGTTGTCATATGGCAAATAAAGAATATTCTTTGTTCTTACAAAAAAAGTGTGATGTTTGCAAGGAGCTCAGCTTTTATAATTGCAGGTCTTGCTTCTTGCTGTAGTTCTGTGAAAGTTAAGGAGACTACTCAAGAGACTAGGATAATTTGTGTTATTGTCATATTATTTAAGCTTAAGCCTTAATTACTGATAGCTGGAAAACAGGCCAGTAATGGATCCTTAATTTGCATCAATATCTGATGTCACACACTAATGACAGCTGTGGCATTAGATAGTTCTTAAAGAGGGGTTTTTCATCTGTTTTCTCTAAACATTCTCAAGTGAATGTCCAAATATTTGTRAAGAAATTTATAGCAATTGATGCTGTTACTTAGTCACAATATTTACCCATGTGGACCATGGGTAAATAAAAAACATTGAATTAAACTGTTGCACTTACATTAAAAAAAAAAAGCTGCTTATTTTTTAGGAGAAAATGTAGTGTAACAGAAGACACACATTAACTGCTCTGTATTTTTATGCATGTTCCTATCACAGGAATTGCCATGTAGAGTATTTGGCTAAAGAAAGAATCTATAAAATACACATAAAGCTTTTCAGGTAAYGAAAAAAATAACAGAGAGACCCAAAAAGGTGTTGTGAACAAAAACAGGAGAAGAAAAGTACCCACTGTTCCCCCAAAAATGTATAATCAACTGCATTACGTATACATAATTGTCCACTTTTGGGTGTTTCATAACCAGATGCAGGCTTTGGGTTCTAGCATGTTGTATTTAGGGAACTGTTTCAAGACCAGAGCGYGTTTTTAGACAGATGTGAAGGATCTGGTATGCATTCCAGCTGTTGCAAAAATCATTCTATAAGGGACAGGTAAAACATTCATTGTTTTCGCATAGAGAATGCTTTGTTATGACGGCTGACCAATGTCCTCATGCTCTAAATTGATTATTTGTTTTCACTAGTGTATAAACATATTTATGTATTGTGTACCTGACGATCACTCAGATTGTTGCCTTGTTTTCTTATTCCTATTCTCCTTTGAATAAAAGGTRTTTCAATTCTGTATCAATTTTCCAGTTATAGCTTCATTTTTACCATATATGACTTTATTCTTCACTCTACCAAAGCTCTTTTTCTTTTATCAAGGACCATTATTTCTAGTTAAGCCAAAAAGATTTTTCTTTTACTTTTGCAGCTGGCATTCCTGCCTTGCTGCCTGTCTTTCATCATCTTATTCTTTAACTCTGTGCAGCTGAGGCTAGATGATTCCTGGAGCCAATGTTAGCTCATTTTAAGATTGATGGTTAAGTGGACTCTTTAATTTATTTAGATAATAGTATGTTTCATCAAACCTTAACCTTATTGATGGTTTGACAAATTGAATTTGTCATTTGCTTTCCATGATTTATCTCAGATAGGTGATCTACGCTATCAGTGCTTCTTTAATTTCTTGTATAGAGGACAGTTCCAAAAAAAAAAGAATACTTCTTTCATCTTTGCAACCATTAAGAAATATAGTTGTTTGGTTTCTCAAATTATGAATAAATAAACAAATAAATTAACTCTCTTCATGTGAATGAGAGTGTGAATGCCTACATTAATACTTATTTGGTCAATCTTAGCTACCCTTAAGCTTTCTGAAGACATTTGTGTGACTGAAATCTTGGTCAGCTAAATGTCTCTATTTGTGAARATGACAATAATAAAGACAAAAACCATGAAACAATTCAGGGAGATGTATTTATAAAATTGCTTGCTATTTTGAGGTTTGAAAATTTATAGGATTTTTTAGCCTTCATAATTTGCCTCTTCCTCACTTTCTAACTGGCTCTTCTTCTGACTCTTTACTGTTTTTTGCATTTTATGATGAAAAAGAAGGAAAGTAAGAAAATAAGAGATGAGAAAAAAATCCCCTTACTTAAATCTATTATCAATTATGTCTTAAGGTCATATTTCATGACAGTTTGAGGAGACAAGAGAAAGACATATCTCAGTTTACTAAAGAAAAAGCATCCTTACTATATGGTAGCTATCTTCACTTCTTATTCCTGATGAAGGATAAAAGAATTATGGAYCCTGACTGATGAAATACAGACGTATTTCAGCAATCTGTAGGGGAAGTGGGGCACCCTCATGTATCTTCTTCAGATTGATGGATTCAGGAAGGAAAATGAAGGATATTCTRGTCTAGAAGTCCTGAACTCCAGCATTTTTTGACCAGTTCAGATAATCTCAACATACTTTATTCTCYAGAGCACATGCTTTTATACAAGACTTAGATTATTTCAACTTAACAGTCTATCAGGAAGTAAATAGATTGAGTGGCGTGTTACTGAAAAACATATATATAGATTTTTTGTCTAGGTTGTTCTAATTTCCTATGAAGGTTTTATGAGCACTACATTGTAAGATCTAGAGAGCAAGTGGTGTAAAGCCGTGGATGTTGTCTRCCTTGACTTCAGCAAGGCTTTTGACACTGTCTCCCATAACATCCTCATACGGAAGCTCYRRGAVAGTGRRCTAGACGARTGCACGGTGCGGTGGATCGAGGGCTGGCTGGATGGCAGAGCTCAGAGGGTGGTGATAAATGGGGCCGAGTCCAGCTGGAGGCCTGTGGCCAGTGGTGTCCCCCAGGGGTCAGTACTGGGCCCAGTGCTGTTCAACTTGTTTATCAATGACCTGGACGAGGGCACGGAATGCACCCTGAGCAAGTTTGCGGATGACACCAAGCTGGGTGGAGTGGCCGACACTCCGGAGGGC
>NW_020455454.1:267412-268440 GCF_003342845.1 Nothoprocta perdicaria
TAGGTGTGCCTGCTTGAGCAGGAAGGTTGGACTAGATGATCTGTAGAGGTCCCTTCCAACCTTAAATATTCTGAAATATTCTGAAATATTCTGAAATAAAGAAAAATAATAAAATAAATGACAATACTTTTAAGGAAGCTCTCCTATTCAGAAATGCAAAATGAAAAACAACAATTATATACAGAATAACACAAATGCAGAGTATGTTGAAGAATATGTCATAATTTAAGTGCCACTTCTTGTCTTTAGATGTTCTTCATTTACCTTTCTACGCATGTTTCAGAAACTGCATATTCATGCACTGAAAACATGTGAAAATAGCATTTATTTGTCTACACATGTATTTTGTGTGCACAGAAATGTGCCAGTTTCTGTTCAAAGACAGCAGATTTTCATGAAAYGTAGACTTGGAAGTCATAACATTTTTTAACCAAAGCCACATACTTAACATTTTAAAAGTTTTAAAGTACATAGTTCTGCAATTTTTATGGAGATCTAGTGAGCTTCTAGAAAGAAAAGAAATAAAATATTCAGTTTCTGCTGTGCCTCATTGCTGTCTTAAACTGCATCAGTATAAACTTTATTTCTTTACTCCATAAAACAGAATATACCGTCTAGCCCGCATCAAGTGGGGTTTAAGAGATCACGTAGAAGATCTTCATATTACTGTAGAGGAATAAAAAGGATCAGACCAATAACCATTCAAAGTGAAATTTGTTGTTATTGTACATATGRCTACAGCAGACTCCAGTACCATTCACAGAAAGCACATACAACAACACAGGAGACAAAACAATAAACAAACAAACAAGATGATGACCAATTCTCCTTACAGAAGATCAGCATGTAGATGGCATGTATCTGTTCTCATTGTTGGAACTAATATCTAACCCAAAGAAGCCTTGACTCTGTCTCGAGGAATATACTTGTTTGTTCCTTCCTTCCTTCCTTCCTTCCTTCCTTCCTTCCTTCCTTCCTTCCTTCCTTCCTTCCTTCCTTCCTTCCTTCCTTCCTTCCTTCCTTCCTTC
>NW_020455454.1:268600-293570 GCF_003342845.1 Nothoprocta perdicaria
TTGTTTGTTTTTTTTCCTGACAAAATATACTAAGAGATGTTAGGTCAATCACCAAAAAAACATTCCTAACATGTTTATGTGTTCTTTATAACTTTTCAAACCTTAAAATTGCAAGTGGCTTACTGTCTAATTCCAAAGTCAATATTACCTAATTTTTGACAGAAAGCTTTTGTATTTTTCTTAATCTCCACTTTTAGATATTGTGCTTTCCTGGCTTGGGAAAGCTTGGGTTTGGGTTTTTTCCTCCCRCACAGACATATGAAGTTCAGTTTCTGACATAGGAATAATTTCCATGGCAACAAATCATAAGGTGAGCAAAATCTGACTGCAGAAGTCTGTCAGAGGTAGGGATGAAAGCTTGGAAAAAAATCTTCAATAATAACAGAGCTAACAGAAAACTATAGACAAAATTAAAAGCTTTTTGTTTAAATGTTCTCTATTTTCATGTTTGCTGAAGGGTAAAAGCTATTTTTAAGAGGAATGCTCCAGGAGTAACTTTACTGGGATTTCAACCAGCTCCTAATAGAACACTGAAAAAAAATTAGCAGCTACATATCACTGGGAGATTTCATGCACTGTATTTATTAGGAGTTTGCATGAATAAAGATTATTATATTATAACTTTGTATATATTTACATAAGTGTATGTATAAACCAATAATATACTTATGTGACTTGTGTAAATACATCAAATGCTTTCTCAAGATTTTTAGAATGCTTCATCAARTATATCCTAAACCCAAGAACAATGTTTGAGATCTTGCCTCAGACATTTTAAAAATATATTGCAACAATTCATTAATTTGAGTATAATGAGGTGTTTAATCTTTACCAAAATAATGACACAAATTAGGTCAAATATAAACAATTTTATTGTATTTTACAGATAGTTATATCTGCATGTTTATGTGTACGTTGTAAATAGCTGAAAAAAATCTGCTATATGCGCTGTTTTCTTCCATGTTAATTTTGAATAAYGTTAATGCTGTACTTTATTTCAGAGAGAAGAGAAGAAATTAAATTCTAATCTTCTTGTAACGGGCATAAGACTCCCTGAATTCAGTGGCCTTTCATTTTGTCCTGACATGACATGAGAACAGATGGGGGCCCTCTTGGATTAGTTTCCAAAATTTTGTGCCTTGTGACATGGGCTTAGTGCATGTTGAATTGACAAATGATAGCAAAAACCAAGCCTACCTGATGTTGCCTATCATCTTTTGGGTGGCAGCTGCAGAGAAYCAAAACCTGAGGTCCTTAGTCTTTTTGATTAAGTCCTTTCTAAGGACTAAGTTTTCACCTGTCATATTTGTTCATTAATGCAATGCTATGAAGGCAATGCAAGATGCCTGATAAATAAGGATGATGTAAATAAAGGGGGATAAAACTAGTAGCTTAATTTATCCAGTAGGTTTGTGCCAGGGTAATTAAAAACAGGTTGACCAGGACCAAGAAGCAGGTCTTAGGCATTTGTCTCAATATTTAAGATTGAGGAGGATATTTAAGGGGATTCTGTGTAATCTTAGTCAAGATAAGATTCTTTGTGCCAGATTTCCTCATAAGTCCTTTCTTTACTGTTAAATTATAAACTTTGGTATAAGATTTTTTTTCTTTACTCCTATAAAGGAAGAACTTAATAGGATAGAAACCCAATCTCAGGTGATCATGTGGATTCTGATATCACATGAACCACAAGAAACACTAGGGGCAAAAAAACATACTGGGTCTTCCGTATACAGAACTGTCACTTTAGACAGGCAATGCAAAAACATTTTTTTCTCTGTATGAAGTGTATATGACCTTTAAATGGCATAAAATATCTTGTAAAAGTCAAAGATGTGTCCCTGTGCTAAAAGCTGTCTGGTTGACTCAGTTTCCAATTTTATAAGGGTTTCTGAATTTGTAATTAGGCCTTATTGTTGTTGCATAAAATAACCACAGTCACCACGAATAGTATTGTGTATATTGCTTGAGAAAATGTCTTTCATTCTTCATTCACTCTGTAAAAGGCAGCAACTCAAGAGCCTTCATTCCAGTATATCATAATCACTTTGTCTCACTCATTTGTAGCTGGTAACTTTTCTAAATATTTTTTGATCAATAGAAAGAAATGTAAAAAATCAGTAGATTGCAGCTTGTAGCTGGAATTGATAGATAGTTTAGGTGGCAGGCTTTGAACTCCTTTGGCAATCAGTAGTTGAAAGAAATTACCTTACTTTCATAGCTAGGATCTTCTGCCAAATTTACCCTGTTCACTTCTAAATCTCTTACATATTTTAAAGGATTAAAGATGAGATTAAAAACTTTCCTTCTGGCTTCAAAAAGAGAACAGAATTCTCTGCACAAGCATAACTGACAGCCTCCCATGAGAAAAAAAGAAAAACACTGAAGACGTTTCCCCTTTTCCTTAACCATTTATTTTCCCTTTTTATTTTTTTTTAACCTAAATATCTCTCTGAAATGGCTCTTTGCAATATGGTGTTGTTAGAGCTTATAGAAATGTTATACCTTATGGTTTGACATAAAGTATTTTTATTTCTTTGAACTCTTCTTTGAATTCTTAATTCTTAACAGTGCAGTTAATTCTACATGTTGTGGCAGAATTAATTACGTTGCCATAACATCACTTTCCCCTAATAAATTTTCCACTGTGGGGATTTCAGGACTTCAAAGACAATACAACATACCTTTTGCTAACCAGATGATAAGGTTTCATCTATGCAATGGAGCCAATGATTATTTTTGAACCAACATATAATTATGAAGACACAGTGAGAGAACTTTCAACATGCTCACAAGTGGCAGAACTAAATGCAAGTAGAAATGTCATGTTGGGGTGGAGGTTCAAAGTTAGCATCCAGTTTTCGATTCTGCAGCTGCTATAATTACACAACTCTGTAAATTGGAATCATTTATCCTCTGCCAACTGCAGTAATTAATTTTCTCTTCAGTCAGTGGAGGGGGGATTGATCTTTCCTTTATGAAAATCTTTCTCACGCAAATATCTCTTTGCTTTTCCATGTTTCCAGTTCTGGAAATTTGTCCTTCTATATAAAAGGTATTACTGAGCAGCAAGGATGTTGAACCTTCCCTGCCTATGTGTTATTATCTGGGTGGCAGTGATTGAAATGAAGATTTAAAGTGTGCATTTTTTCACAGCATTAATAAGTACTAACCAGGAGTGAAATAAGACTGGYTTGTGAAGTAGGAAATGTTGTAAGGGCTTGTTTGCATGCAGAGCTTTATCTTGTTTTTATTAGTTAACAGGTAGTAGGTATGTTTTGTATCTAAAGACATCTTGAAGATCTATTAAAAATGTTTATCACTTGTATCCCATTCTGAGTTGAAGTGTGTCTCCACCTGTGCTGTAAACAAGTCACTGCGTAAGAAGAAACCTCAATAAGCACATCTTCTGAATGTCATGTCAATTATATATTATAGGTCAATTTTCATTTGGACTGTAGCTTCTTTGAGCTCTCTGCTTAAAATGCTGTTGCCACAAATTTACTGCCATTTATTGAGTAGGAGAGAAGTCTAACCCTCTACAGACTTTGCATAGAACAGTATTATTATGCTAACTCCTTTGTATTTGAACACAGAGATTGTACGTAGCTGGGCATGAAAAATGCTACAGCTTTGACTGATGTTTAGCATTCCTGATAGCCTGAGTGGACTTCCCAGTGTCAGCAACAGTGAATGTATGATGAAGTCTTCTGTCGTCCATAACCAAGCTGACCTCTGAACCGAATCCTCAAGAATAAAGTCACTTTGGCTCTCCAGAGAGCTACTGGGTCGAATGTGTGGCTTGGCTGGACATGAGTCAGGATGTGATTTCTCCAAATCCTTTACCATGGTATTTCAGGTCAGGGCAAGTCATTTCAGTGACACACTGTGGGAGGAATGTTTCATTGTCATTAGGTTTCATCTGTGCTTGTCATCAGAAGAGGAGAGACTTCCATCTCATGGCTGCACAGAGAACCCCTCTTCTAAGACAATTTTTCTGATTTTTTTTTTCTGTCTCAAATGCTAGATTCATTTGGCTTGTTCAAATATAACTTCATACCTTCTGGGCCAGAAATGCATTAAAGCTGTTTAGTATTTTTTCTGATGGTCTAATGGGCCATGGTGAGTTCTGAGATCTAAGCAGCTCTTAACAGCTCTGAAGTTGCTTCTGATCTCTAGTAGTGGCCTGTGCTTGTGGACCACATCAGCCTTCCAGGTGCCAATTCCCCTACCTGACATGAGACAGGAAGAGCTAGAGGAAAGTTTTCACCTCCTCCTGGCAAATAAAGTTCTGCTTCATATAGTGTAGGTAATCCAAAGCTTCTTAAAGACAGATTCCCAGTAAGCAATTGTAAATAAAACTATAGGAGTCAGAACATGTGTAACATAAAAAGAAACGTCCATTTTGTTTTCTGTCTCTAAGCCTCTATATGATGAGATTTTTATGTTAGTAAAACTACTGTATTTACAGTAGTATGATGTAGAAATATGGTTTTGTTTACCTTTTGATCATAAAGAAGAAGTGAGAGAATTCTCTGCAAAAAGAAATTCCCTATATTCCAATTTGAGATATTTGATAATCCTTTTTTGTATCAGAGTTTAGCACAGTTAAAACACATCAAACATAATCAAGCTGTGTTTATCAGCAGAAAACAGCAGAAGTAAAATTATTAAAAATCCTTTGAGTTTCAAAAGCAGGAATACAGCATGCTCCTTTGGTGTTTAACTTCATATAGTGATTCAGAATGATCTGCTTCCAGGCCTTGATCCTTGCATATTTATACTTGCTTTATTGGTGTTAGAGATTTTGTTTATGTTTAATAATTATGCAGCTCAGAATGGATGTTGAATGCATTTCTGGAAGTCTGTAAAACTTACTATAGGTTTAGACAGGAAAAGCCAGCATTTTGACTGTAGACAGGCATTTGAAATTAATAAATTATTTATATTTAGGAAGCCTGGAGCAAAATCCTCAGGTGGGATAAATCACCATAGCTCCTTTAACTTCCATAAGATAAAGCTTATTTTCACCAGCTGGGAATCCAGACTTTGTTTTGGTTTCCCATTTGACTGAGCTGAGCCAAAAGTGAATGAAATGTTTTATAGATACATGTTTTTCTTGGAAAAGAAATTAAAAGAAAAAAAATCTGAAAGGGGGATCGAAGTAAATGAGCATCTCTGTATTGAACAAAGGAATAGAAGAGAGGGGCTAATTGTTTAATTAGTAAATGTCTGCTTGGTTAATGACATATTAATGAGTTTTTAAGACAGTCATATCATTTACCATAAAAGACCCATGTGTGTATCCCTGGATGTACTGTATAATTAAGTAATGTGACCCATAGGAGTTCATCATTTAAAAACCTGTCAGCTGTCTCATGTTTGGTAGAAGATGAGTAAGCTCAGGAGGGGCTCAGTAGGAAGACTTAGATGGGAGCTTAGGCCCCAAGTATCTCCTTGTATGAAATCTGTTAATCTGTAAGCAGTGCTGTATGTGTATAAAGATAGGATGTGTATGACGGATGGATTAGGATTTGTCCATTATTCCATCAAATCCATCAACTTTTTTATTAACAGAAAGGTCTTTTGGAGAGGTAGTGGATCTTCTCCCTCATAGTGCAGTCCCATTGTCTCCAATGGAACCAGCGTGTTAGTGCTGGGTCCGGATGCAAGATCAACCTAGAACTGATGGAATTTGTGCTATCCTTTAGATATTTTATCTCTTCTGATATGAATTTATGGTCATAAATACCAGGAATCTAGATCCAAAGCTTACAAAACTTGGCATGTGCTTTAGGGGCAGTAGGTATGGGGGTAAAGATTATGCTGTCTTCTGGAGCTGCCTTAAGTGACTCAGAGAGCCACASATAGAATATAGGCGAAGGAAATTTTCTAGTTATAAAAGCATGTTTTGGTCAAAATTACTATTTTTTAATCTGATTTCTATATCAATAAATAAACTTATGGGACAGTAAAATATTTCCAGAACTCATGACAGGAGAACTGTGGTTTTCTGGTAACTGGGAAATGGATGTTTTTGGATAGTTCTCTTTCAATATTCTTTTCAGGTTTGTCAAGGAAATAGATTTAAATAAAAACCTAAACAGAAAGGTTCAGGTGTAAGCAGGCTGGCTAAGTGATTATGCCTTCCTTGTAATACAAAACAACAAAAATGAAAAGAGCAATGAGGATGAATGATACTGTCAAAGACAGAAGGAGTTAATGAATCATTTTTCTGTGTCATAACTGACTCCCTCTTATATTCAAGTATAGTTTTCTGGATTGTACTTTCAGAAAGGCCTTGCTTTTTTTTTTTTTTTTTTTCTTTTTAACTTCATTTTTTGGAAGCCAATATCAGGCTGTTTGAGAGAATAATTATCCCCCAAAGAGTAACACCTAAAATATCGGATTTAAATCTATATACAAGTGGAAATGAAAGAGCATTTGCTATAATACCTCTTCCAAATGAATGGTGTATAGGCCACAAAATGAAATTGTATAGGGAAATTATTTTTTTCTCTCTTATTTTGCATTTGTTAATAAGGTACCATTGCTCCTGATAGATGAAGCTGGAGTGCAAATATAAGACACCAACTAAGGGCTTAATTCTGATCTCTCCTCTGCGAGTGTGTATCATTAATGATTCATTGAATATTTTGAGGAATAAGCTGTCTGCATAGTGGAGGGCAGAACATAGTCCTAGGAGACTACTGGACGTGTGATGCATCAAGAATTATATTGAGAATATGTAATTTATTAAAGTAGCTATCTTGGATTAAGGTGTTTTTTAGGGTGTATGTGTATATATCTGAAAATTAAGAAAAACTAAAAATTGATCTTTGACATGGCAAAGAGACTGTAGAAATACAAATCTTGGGGAAAATATTTTTAAAAGCCATGAAGCATGATCTTCAACTTGTGGAGGATTAATAATATCCGAGAAAAAATGGCAAAATGAATTTAACTATTTCAGCTAGTTGAGATCCTKTTATCTATTTAAAATATAATCTCCACCATGTAAAATGAATGTAAAAATAAACTGGTGTAGAAAAAAAGCTTTTCTAGAATGGCAAGTATAATGAAAAATGAAAATATTTTATTTATGTATACAAACATATTCCTGTGAAAGAGAGCAAGCAGAATTTTGTTGATGTGTATGATCTATATATCTGCTTGATGTGCTATATGATCTGCCTGATGATCTATATGATGATGATCTATATGTAGTATGATCTATTTATCTACTTGAACCCCTTCTGTATGGGTTCCATATCAGTATGTATAATTGCTGGCCTGACAAAAATATAATTGGCCTCTTATTCTCCAGTAGATATTTATAGTAAAGAAAAGCAAAACAAAACCCTAACAATCCATCTGTCCCTTTCTCTCTCCTTTCTCTCTCTTTATATATATATATATATATATATGCACATATATATATATATAAATACAGCTGGCTCCCTACCATTGAGTTAAAGTCGTAACAGTTTGTTCTGGCTGAGGATCTGCCTCATTATGTATACTATGGAGCATGTTAAAGTGATGTTATCATTATAGATTCTGGTTTACATTCAACATAACTTTTCATCATACCTTTATACTATGTTTATGCAATACAAGCATTTGAATGAAATACTAGTATGATTTATGCCAATTTTCTCCCTCAAGTCAGGAAATTAAAAAAATTAAGTCTTTAAGAGAATGGAGAAAAGGAGGCTTTTCCTATATTCTACACATAGACAAAAACTATACTTAGAAGAAAATGCTATTTCTAAGAAAAATATCTATGTTTCGACTCTATACCTCTGCCCCTCTCCGACCCCCCCCCCCAAAAAAAACCATTTTTAGTCTTCTTACTAAGTATGTAGTGGGATTGCTGTAATCAGATTGAAAGTGATATTACATCTCTGTACTTCCTCCATGTTGATGACTGACAATCAGAAAATGAAGGAAGGGAAACAGAGAAGAGAGTAAGTGTTCCAGTTGTGGGAGCGGGGTGCAAATTTTTTAAGAGATGAATCCCGTTGTTCCAGCTGATCCTCAAAGGTTAGAGGGACTGGGCACAGACGGAATCATTTCTTAATAGGGACACCAAATCCTGTGGTGACTACAGGACTGATTCTGGCAGTCCTGGATTCACAAAGAGTCTGTCTGATCGCCTTCAAAACAGCAAATTGAATTCACATATAGTGTGATCAGCTATAGGTTCAACTCTCACAGCATTGGATTCGTGAATAGCCCGGCAACTGTATGTCTSATCACCTTCAAAAGAAGTAGTTGAGTTCACAAATAGCATGATTTACTCAAATGCAACATTTAGACAACAGGTTTCCAATGTCAGTACAGGAAATTCTCTACTACAGTGTGAGGTTCTTAGCTAGTGCCTAGTGTACAAATGTGCAATCCGTCACTCACCCCAGAAGATGCAAGAGGGCTCTTAACCTCAGGGAGTCTCCTCAGGTGGCATCCTGACCCGAGGGGAGGAAAGGAGTTCAGCCTGTCGACTGATCCAGAAGTTACCATGGAGTCTTCTCTCTCYCCTCTTCTTTCTTTCCTCCCTCTTCCCTCTATATCCCTCCCTAGTTTCTTTTACATTTAAGTGGAGCTTGAATGACTCCAATCATCCTTACTTTTGTTATTGATTGGTTTAAAAAGTCTCTTGAGTTAACGGAAAATCTAGAGCATGCTCAGTGAAGTGGTCATTCCTTGGAAGAGGGTAACTTCTAGAATGGGGTTGTGTATTGGTATTATAATGAAATTAGAATAAAAAGAAGTTTGAGCAAAGTCCATCGGAAGGGATCTGCCATGGTTGTTTGCCCAGCACCAGACATCTTATCCTACTATGTGGCTTATCAGCTGTGTGATATGACCAAGTYGTCACCTCTGCAGGGAGTATAACAGAATTTGGCCATGGTGTCTTTACACTGCTTCACCCTCTATTCACCAGTCAGCTGCATCAGATCACCACCTCTGCAGGGAAGACGACAAAGTGTGGCCATGRTGTCTCCATTCTGCTCCACTCTTTGTTTACTTGTATTACTGTGTGCTAGGAGGGCAGACTGTGTTGCCAGGGAATCGTGGAGAAGTAGATTCTCTACATATTAACCATCCTGAAGTGCTAACTGTCTCTCACCTCAGGCAAGTCTGTAACGCCATAACTTATGTTAGACCCAATTTTTTTCTCTGATTTCTTCTTTCTCGAGCAAATCATAGAATCATWGAATGCTTAMGGTTGGAAGAGACCTCTACAGGTCATCTAGTCCAACCTCCCTGCACACGCAGGGYCACCCAGAGCACGTGGCACAGGGCTGCATCAAAGCGGGTTTGGAAGATTTCCAGAGAAGAGGACTCTACAGTCTCCCTCGGCAACCTGTTCCAGGGCTCTGTCACCCTCACTGTTAAGAAATGTTTCCTTAAGTTCCTGTGGAACTTCTGGTGCTTCAGTTTGTGGCTGTTTCCTTTAGTCATATTGCTGGCCACCACTGAAAAGAGGCCGCCCCCTCCTCCTCACTGCCTCCCTTGAGGTATTTATAGACACTGATCAGGTCCCCCCTCAGCCTTCTCTTCTCCAGGCTGAACAGRCYCAGCTCYCTCARCCTTTGCTCACAGGGCAGATGTTCCAGGCCCCTGATCATCCTCGTAGTCCTGCGCTGGACTCTCTCCAGCAGCTCCACATCCCTCTTGTACTGGGGAGCTCAGGACTGGACACAATCTCCAGATGTGGCCTTACCAGGGCTGTGTATAGGGGGTTGATCACCTCCCTCGACCTGCTGGAGATGCTCTTCTTAATGCRCCCCAGGATCCCGTTGGCCTTCTTGGCCACCAGGGCACACAGCTGCTTCATGGTCAAGTTGTTGCTCACTCTGACRCTCAGGTCACTTTCTACAGAGCTGCTCTCTGGAAAGTCAATCCCCAGCCTGTATTGGTGTCTAGAATTCTGTCACAATAAGCTAAAATGTAAAATAACTGCTGCCCTTTTAGACCATGCTTTCCATTCTCTTTCCTCTTTCAAGCACAGGCAGGCTTGTTTTTTTAACTAAAATTTAGAAATATAGTAAATTAGGTTTATTCCAGCAAAGCACACACCTTGAAGACTGTGACTAGGTGAAAGTAGTAGTATTGTTATGTTGTATAATCCTAGTAATTGCTTGAAGTAATATGTGTGCTGAAGTGCTTTGCTTTAATAAGGACATGGAGCCAGAGTTTGGCATACTTACTGACAGGATGAAACTATGAAAGAGTTTCATGACCCATCGTCTATGAAAGAAGTAATTTTAATACAGTAAGGATATTTTTTTACCCTGTTAATACTGTTCTTTTCTTGTTTGGTCTATGTATTGGGGGTATGTGCATCCAATAAATAGAGCTACACACTGGTATGTGTGGATGTGTTGCATTTGCTTTTAATGTACTTGTCTTCTGGTATGTGTACATTATACATGAATAATAATAGAAGTGGAGAAAGAGAAACACAATTGTGTATTTTTATATACTGTAGTAAATATAGTGTGGTTTGTGCTGGGAGGAAGGAGGATTATTTGATCTGGGTTTTAAGGGAAAGTGATACTGTGAAGTTGTCTAAGTTTGTAAGCTTTTCCTTTGAGGAAGATATGTGTGCAATCTGCATGCCTGGCTAGCTCTTTGATGATAAATTTGGACTCAATTTTTAGTCAACTACAAGGTGCCAAAAGCATTGGCATCTGTTTTAGAAAATTGGCAGAGTTTCCTTGGCTGCAAATTTCTTTATTCTGTCTCATTACTTTACTGCTATCAGCTTTTACCTGCATGAAGAAAGACCAAAAGAAAAAGGAAAAAAAAAAAAAAAAAAAAAAAAAAAAAAAAAAAAAAAAAAAAAAAAAAAAAAAAAAAAAAAAAAAAAAAAAAAAAAAAAACCCTTTAAAACTTAAGTAGCTATTACAACAACAGAGCCTAAAACACTCAGGGTGAAGATTCTCTAATTTCCACTCTTTACACATACTAGGTGCAATCAAACAACTTGAAGCAATAACACAGAGGGAAATATGTTTTACATAACTTGACTTCCAAATACTGATTATCCCTTCAAGGCTATTTGTTTTCCCAAGAAGCTGACTGATTATAGGCTTCATGTTAAACCTGTTTCAGGTGATAACCTACCTACACCCTGGCTTTGGTTATATTAACCAAATTATGGCTGCTGCGAATGGGCAGGAATTGCAGGATTCCTTTATGTTTTGAAATATTGTCTTAAGCAGACCAGTGCTGTGCTACCAGGTACTAGTTCAAGGAAATCACAAGTGACTRTGACTATATGGCTGAAACCCTAGAATCAGTAGCAGAAACCTTATAGATACCAGTTCAGCTAAGCTGTTGCCTCTGTTGTTTTCAAGAGATCTTATTTTAGTTGCCTGTGTATAACCATTTAGCTACCAGAAACTGCACCATTTCATCTGATAGTGTTGGAAATGTGAGGGAGAGTCATGTTCTGTTCTCAATTGGGTGAAAAAGTAAATGGGAAATAAAGCTGCCTTAGCTATTTCCCGTTTCCACTTACCATCATCATGAAAAGATGGTAAATGGAAAGAAAGCTAATATCACAGATTAGGTGTCTAGCTGTACAAGGTGATGAGACTTTACAGAGGGGGATCTCTGTAGGCTTAGAGAAGAATAGATCCACCTCTGGATGCCTTGGAGCCCATGTGAGTGGAATTTTGAGGTGAATGGCCTCTTAGATGGCCCTGAGACTGTGTGACTTTCAAAGTTTTTACAATTATCTGGAACAGTGGGGAGAATAAATCCTTGTTTTCCAAGTTTGTGGGACATTGGACATATGTCCATCCATGTAAGTATTTTATATTTCTTTGGGTTGCTTCTCTGTTTTCTGCACATAGAATCTTCTGGGTAGCAGGATAAAGTTCTAATACATTTTTTTTAGGAAAATCCACCCAAATAGATTGAGGATGACCTTCGCAGACAGTCTTGCTGCTCAGCACCCAAATTATATTCTCAAAGTGATGCATCTTAATTTCAACAGCTGCAATGCAAATGTGACAAAAAGGTGGAAGCTTTACAATCGTTGCCCTTATTCCATATACTGATGTTTTACACTTAGACTATGATCTCTCCTTCCCTTTCTTTTTTTTTTTTTTTTTTTTTGCTCTTTTATTTTTTTTTTTTCAATTTTTTTTTTTTTTCTCAGCACCCAAATTATATTCTCAAAGTGATGCATCTTAATTTCAACAGCTGCAATGCAAATGTGACAAAAAGGTGGAAGCTTTACAATCGTTGCNGAAGCTTTACAATCGTTGCCCTTATTCCATATACTGATGTTTTACACTTAGACTATGATCTCTCCTTCCCTTTCTTTTTTTTTTTTTTTTTTTTTTGCTCTTTTATCTGCTGTTTTTTCAAGTAGGACAGAATTGCTAAGAAGCTAGTTCTGTATCAGGAAGCTCAGGTTACTGAACTTTAGGCAGTATTGATTGCAATTAGATGGGCGTCCAATAGAAGAATCTCTTAATATGATGGAATAAGAAACTTAGGGTTTTTTTGTTTGTTTGTTTAAAGCTAATACTTTAAAATATGTTCCCCGAGGAATCAATCTTTGATTTAGAATATTTTGTTTCCTGCTTCTCTGAACATGTGGACTTTAGATCTTTTTGTAATTAAACCATTTTTTACAGATAGGAATTCCTATCAATTTGATTAGAGTTTCTTTTTCTTTACACCTGACCTCAGTTGCATAGGGAAACAACTGGAAWTTTTTTTTCTGTTAGCTTTTTGGTGTGTTCATGGGTTGTGTCTCGCGTCTTCTACTTTCTTCTTCATCCACCATTGTTTCACACTTATGGATAGCTAGACATGCTCTCTCAAGCCAGAAGCATGGAAATAGTCCCTTCTCTCTTCACTAGCCAGACTGAATAGCTGTTGATACAAGAACTGCTCAGACATAGCAAATTTGATCTAGAACAAAAAAAAATCTGAAGGCTAATACTCCTTTATAGGAGTTTGTCTGTTGCCCCTAAAAAAAAAAAAATTATGGAAACTCCCAAATAAAAAAAACCTTACAAAGAGTATGTGAAGCCAGTAAATCTTAAAGGAATATAGTCAATATAAACTTAACATATCTTTAGACAAGGATTGATTTATGTTTTTTTTTATAATAAAGTTGTTTTAATCAAAGCTCAGATACTCCATCCCAAGAAAAAGTGGACAACTCAKCAGTGGCTGTGTCTGATGCTGCTCAGCTCTGGAATTTCAATTGTTCAATCACTCTTTTATGCCTAAGTCTTTGTAAGGATATAATTGCACTCTTGTACTCTTTCTATGTCAGGAAATATACACTAGGAATTGAAAAAGAAAGAAAAAGAAAAGTTTCTGTTCTGATTGAGAACTTAGGTTCTGGAGCATCCTTCTGATGGGAATAATGCAAGTAAAGAAAAAGTCATTTGGTGACTGCATGTGACAAATTTCAGCTGTCTGGCCTAGCAGCTGGGGTTGGTCATAGTGACCTAGCAGATCCTATCCAATCTAGTTCTGCTATGATTAATTCAAGTGAAATCATTGAAAACATCGGCATTCACTGGATCTCCCTGTTGTTCCTTGAGAGGGAGGCAAAGTACAGCATCTAGAAGCTACTCTGTTCCAAAGTTATGTGAATTGAATAATTAAAATAAATGGAAGAGCCTAACAGGCCTAACATTTCACAAGTGGTTTTCTTTTTCTTTTTTTTCCTCTGGAATTCAAAATATTACAAGAAAAAAAAAATGAAGCTATGACCTGCCTATGTGTGTGAGTGTTAATACAATGCTAAAATATCAGACATGAAATGGTGATTATCTTTTTAATATCTATTCATTTACAGGAGTACAAAAAGCTGTAACTTGAGTGGCAGCTCTTATCCATGAAGTATTATTCTCTCTTTTAAGCCTTGATTAGATAAATCATGTGCCATTAGATTCCCCTATATTACATTTAATTTGTCTTCCAGAAAGTAATAATGCCACATATTAGAGTTAAAAGTTAGAAACATTAAAGAGAAGCTATTTTAACCTGAATTAGGAGTGTATTTAGCTAGCCATAAAGCTTTTCTCTCCCCTTAAGATAAATACTCAAGCACTTTAACAGGCTAGGGCACAATAATTATACTAAAACAAATAGATTCCTATAATGAACTACATTTTCTTTTTTTGATTGAATGCCAGACCTGCTACAACTATGCTGTATAGTAAGACTCTTGCTATAGGAAAACAGAGAAATTTTAAGTACATCTCTGTCATCTGACAATCCCCAGGAACTTCTCTGCTCTTTTTAAGTCTTTCAGTCTTTGGCTAGCAGCCAAAATCCACTTTTCAATAGTTTAAGGACTTAKGGTTTGATCCGAAGTCCATTGAAGTCAGTGGAGATTTCTAATGCCTTCAACGGTTTGAATAGTCTGTTGAAACAATCTAACAGCTGATATTTCATTTACTTGAGGGTTACTATTATCTTACTTACATAGGGTTAGAGTAATTATAGGCAACATAGTGGGACAAACTCTGCAATCCTTAGATAATTCCTTTTTTAAGGCTGAGCTCCTGTTCAAATCAGAGATAAAGAAGGAAATATTCCACATTGTTGGTTTAATTAATGACAGTAACCAAAGACTTAGATCTTTAATTTCTCATTAGCTGTTGGTGTATTAGGCCAGGTAAGGAGCAGGTATGGGGGAAATGCATTTTGGCTTTAAAAGTTTGTCTCTGGGAAGTGGTGTTCAGAAGATTATGGCATCCATTTCCTTGTCTAATAAGGTTTTATGCCACTCCCTTAAGCTCTGTTTCTGAAGTATCTTTAAAAAGAATTCATAACAGTAACAACAAAACCAATAGCCTAATCTGCCTTTCTTTTTTTTTTTCTTTTTTTTTCTTCTGAAGCAACTTCAGCAGGACTGTGGTTTTTTTTTTGTTTTTTGTTTTTTAAATAATATTTATTTTCCTGCTACCCTTTTTTTTCCTTCTGTCAATGAGTGGGCATGCTGAAGTCACTGGGGAACCTTCTGTTGTMCTCACAGCATAAAGGGAATTTAAGAAGAGATAGATGCCCAATAATCCTGGGCCAGCATGGACAGAAAGGGTTGCCCTTTAAGTCCTCTCCTGAGCTAAAGCTCCCTCGATCCTAATTGCTTGACTTTTCCTCAAATTCCCAAATTACCATAGAGCTCCACCCCTTCCTTTCCCTATCTTTGAAGGGGAAATTCATAGAACTCAAAAAAAATCTATAAAGGGAAATCTATGCAAATTCTCACCCTTCCCTCATGCAAGCTATGTTTTAACAGTTTGCTATTTCATAATTACAAAAAAAAAAAAAAAAGGAAAAAAGTTTACGTATGAAAATTCTTGATTAGCTTTTAGTTGAAACCCTTGTCTGTTTCTTTCAGCTAGTGCCTACCTAAACAGCTTTAAATTCATAGTCTTACTATCTGTGGTGAGTGTCTGTCTGCTGTGGCTTGTGCATTATGTGATTTTGTCATATTAAGAACATTACATGTTTGAACRTGTCCTCTAAGCAGCTCAGCTTTCCCAAGCCCCTCAGAGACTTATCTATGATAGACCGGTTCTTTTCTTCCATACAGAAACATGCTTTAATTGCAGAGAAGTCTCTGAGATGAGAAGAGTTGCTCAATTTGATGCTGACTTTGTGCCTTTGGCTTATAAGAAAAGCAGATACATTTATATATTCAATAGTTTTTTCATGATTTAAAATGTAACCTTTCAGTCTTTTGTGTTTATTTCTTTGCTATTGTAGGTGACATTAATACTGCTGCTTTTTGTCACTAGAATCTATATCAAAGATATAAGCTGTGTGGATACAACTAACCACAGTTTTCCAGTGATTCTATTTACTTCTGAGACTCAGTTGTAGYTAGGCTGATACATGTATACATACAAGCAGAAATAAAAAACAAGCAGAAAAATAACAGTGAAAAAGATGCCATTTTTAAAACTTCAGCTCTTCATTTTCAAAGGTCACGTTTAAAATGACATTTTCTGATAGATATCAGCCAGTGTTGTTTACACTATTGCCAGGCTAAAAAAAAAAAAGTTAAAGAAAATGGCAACCACTATTGTCATGGTGATAATGTCAAATATTTTTTAGTTATGGTGCTTRGCAAATGGACTAAGCTCTTGATGGGTAAAAAAATTTTTGAATGCATTTTATGATTTTTTTTAATTGAGTCTACTGGTGACTCTGAATATTTTTAGGCAAGTGTTAGCCCTTTTTGATTGCCACTGTTCCAGTAACATCCTTAGAAGAGAATGACTTTACCAAAGCTACTGTCAGTAACAGCTGGACAAATGTTTCTTGCTTTTCAAGTGAATAATACATTGTCTTGTTCTTTCTGGATTGCAACAACTGGTTGCAATATTGTGCAAGGTAGTGCTGTAGATGATGTATTGTTTGGTGGCTTTCAGTGTAAATGACTATCATCAGTATAAACTGAAAAGTTATTCTGACCTCCTAACAGCATTTTTCCTCAAGCAAGATCTSATACTGAGAATTAGCCACGCCTATTTGCAGATTTGCAACTCTCTTTATGAACTTTTCAGATTAAATAGGAAGTTTTGATCCTAATTTACAAGGGCTATCAAGTTCTCTGAGCAAAAGCCTGCTTCTGATGTGACTGTATCTATATACACCAAAAGCGACTGTACTCCAAAGAGAATTGTTGGCTGAAAGGTAGAGCTCAGCAAGATGGGAAGATAAAAYTAGTCTAAAGTTCATATAGATAAACCAAGCACTTCTGTGATAAATGATCTCTTGACATTTATCTTAATTAAGATAGTTAAGCACTAGTTCAGCAATGTGTGTTGTTGGTGGCTGTTATGAATAATTTTAGCTATTATAATAGTGCAGAGCACTGAAGACATCCAATTTGATGTATAAATAATGTCATTCCGATATAAAAAGATTTAGGTTACAGGCTTTTGACCAAGCTTAGACATCATCCCAAGCAAAATAAAGCAAGCCAAAAAAGTGATTTTTTGCTGTGCCCAGAATAAGTGTCTCCAGATATGGAGTTAGACCAATGTGATTACTTCATTTTAAATTCATGCTTTGGCCCTCATGTAGAGCAGACATCAGCAGTGACCACAGTTACAATTTACCAATGTGGACTTGTCAATATGAGATAATCGGTACAGCATGAAACTGTAATGGAGAAGGAAGAAAACATGTTTTCTCTATCAAATAGTATAAAAAAATAGTCCTATATTTAGTAATATAGTATTGCTTGTTCAACATATTTTTCTCACGAGAATGTGTGCCTTCAGAAAGATCATCATAGTACCATATTTTAGTAAGTATAACTATAATGAAAACTAGAAAAATGATCAGTTGCTGATTCTGCTTTATTTCTACGGTGTCCATCAATGTGTTACTACATTTTTTTTTTCTTTTAGGATATTTTCCACAGTTGAACAATTACCAGGACAACTCCTCCAATACTCAGGGTGCAGGAGTAGAGAGGATGTTGTTATACAGACTAACCTTATAGTTAGAGAAGTTTCATTGGGATAAAACTTGAGCATACATGCTGCGGACAGATTCTGCTAATGGACAGCAGGATGAAAGGCATTTTATCCAAAACAGTCAGCCAAAATTTTATCCAAAAGAGCCATATGGAAGGCTTCTGAAAGTAAGAAAAAATAATTCTAGTATATTCTACTATAATATAAACTCTTTCCTTTGGGTAGTTCTTTTTTATCTGAAGAATGACAAAGAGAATTGTAAACTTCAGTGCAAAGTACATGGAGAGATTACTTCACACACTACTGAAATATATCCTGTCTTTAGGGCAAAACTTAAGCAACTGTTTAAGAGCATACAATGGTGCAAAGGAATTTCTTATTAATACAATTCCAGCTTCTAAATGTAATATCCCACTATCAACTTCCATGTCTGTGATGAAGCTAAAGTTACTGTTTTTATTTTAAAAGTATCAGAAAGATCTTAATCCAAAATATTCTGGGGATTTTGACTGTATCCTAAAATATCTCTTCCTGGAGAGTCATTTGTGCAGGAGTCAATGGAGCAAGATGGATTTAGATAAGCTGAGGGCTTTCCCATGGCATCTATGCCAATATTTTAGGAGATTACTTTGCCTCTCTATAACTATCCAGAAGATTTCTTTTCCAGTAGCAATTCCAAGATGCAAGGGTTTAACTGATGATTTTTTTCTTGGTAGGGTGTTCCTGAGATGGTCCCTTCTAAGTATTGATTCATTTAAGTGGTAAAATAAACAAATCAGCGCAAAGTAATGTAGCTGTGGTTTTGGTGGATTTACAGATTTTGACCTGGAGGAGGATGTGCAGTTTGATGGGTTGTGTGTCAGAATTATGGGTTAGCATGCTGCAGTACCAACCCAGGCTGCACATGGTATACAGGGTTATGGATAGCAAAAGGCAAAAGCTATAAGAGAAAAAAAAAAGAAAAATACTATGAACTGTAATAAAAAATGAATCCCACAAGAAATTAGGAATATTTATTTAATACAATCCATATGTTTTACCTATGGCAGAACTTTTTGAGCCATAAGCTAGCATTCCTAAGTAATTCTCCAAATTGGACTAACTGGCAGGGATAATTTTTTTTAAGTTAGCATAACTCTAGTTATTATGTTTGACAAACTAACTGTAGTTTACTTCAGGCTGTTGTATCTGGTTTCTTATAGTATGTTTCACCAGTTCACATGATAGCTCTTTTGTGCAGACCTAACTAAATCTAATATACATACTGGAGGCTCTGTGGTCAACTGGAATTATGTCTTTGCCTTGTAATTCTGTGAACCTGGATTCACATGTGACAGGAGTTCAATGTAATAATGTATTTGGTGGTCTCAATTACCAGCATGTCACCAGAAGAAATTTGTCCGTATTAGACAAACTACTTCAATTTGATGAAGTCCAGGCCAATTCACATSCTCTGATCCAGAGAAGTCAAGTAGTGCAAGAAAATGGCATGGGTCCAAACTAGATTAACTCTGTTCCAGGTATCTGGTGTTCACAACTGGTACTTGAATAGCAGACACCACAAGTTTCATTGACCTTGACAATACTGAGGGCAATACTTTCATAAGAATGGACAGTTGTTGAAATGGTTTAAATGCATATCATATGGATACTTTTTTTTGTCTTCTAGATTTACTAAACGTCCATCTGTGTTACTGCTTTTCTTGACTTTCTAACATATTTACAGAGCAATAACCTGTCCCAGGCCAATATGGATTTTTCTGAGTTTTACATCAAGAGAAGCTTTAACCCACATGGTAGAAATAATTTGCTTTCTTGAAGGTCTATCATATGGTGTTTTGACTGATTTTCTTCAATTTGCTAAGACCGTGAGTTTGTATATTTCTCCGAGTGCATACAGACATGGAATCAAAAAATTGTAGGAAAAAAAAGTAGATTGGAAGAAACCTGTGCAGTTCATCTGATCCTGCTTCTTTCTCAAGGTTCTTGAAGTTCAAAGGTGAATTAAAATTTTGAAAATTCCTGAGTATGGAGTTTCCTCCGTCTCTCTAGGTACCTGTTCCAATGTTCAACTGTGCATATTCATTTTTTTCTTATGTTCTTTTGCCATTTCCCTTGTTGCAACTCTTCACTGTTGCTTTTTGTCCTTTGTGTACCTCTCAAGGCATTTACTTTTGTCTTCTCTACAGCTTCCCCATATATAGTGGAGGAYTGCGATTACATCTCCATTTAGCCTTTTCTTTTCCATGATGGATAGAATGAGTTCATACAGCTTCTGTCTGTATGTCATGTGTTCCAGACACTGACTGGAGACTCTAAATTGACTGATACCTCTCGTGCAGTATGGGAACTTAAAAGTGGGCACAATGCCCCAGATATGGCCTCAAAAATGCAGAGTAGAATAGGATATTGTTTTTCTTGACSTGCTGCCTGCACTCTTGCAAATGTGGCTCAGTGTCTGGCCAATCTTCTTACCTATAAGGGTGCTCTTCTGACTTATGTGGCAGAACTGCAGAGATACAAGACAACATGAGAATACAATGACACTTGGAATAGTTCCTCAGGACTCATTGAAAAGTCACAACTGATCTGCCTATGATCATTCTCTTTTCCTCCCTCTCTTCTTTTGGGAACAGGCAAGTTTAGAAGATCTTTTAGTTTTAACCTGAAATTTCTCTATTATTCATTTTTCTTCTGCCTGAACATGTTCTTTATGGAAGGAAAAAAATAGCAGACCACAAATTGTCTTGATCTTTCACACTCATCAGTGGGTTTCTTCAGCTAAAGGAAGTAAAATTCCCTATTTTGTGTTTGCCCTTCATCAGATTTATGGAGAAGTGTGTTATACAAGTGCCTTTAGGAAACCTTCTAGAAAAAGAAAATTGAGTCATACCTCATCTGTTGGGCAACTCAAGGTAAAGAAGATACCTACACAATGTTTGAGGTGAGAGGGAATCTGGAGCCAACACCTCTTTGGGAACATTTGCAAATTTTATGCTAAAAAGTGTGTAAGTTCTCCACCTAAGAAAATTTATCAAAGCTATACCAAGACTGAAAAGACATTCTTTTATATGTTCAGAGTACATCTTTGTTAATAATGAAATTAGATTATGTTAGTATTTAAGTGTAGTCATAACAAAACTGGAGAAAGTGAAGAAATATATTTTTAACACTCCTATGTAAGCTGAAAGTCTTTTCATCAGCATGACTGATTGTATGATCAAACACACAATCGTATTATGAAACCAGCCACAGATTATCATGTGAAGAGATTCTGTGAAACAGTCTGGAAGGAGTGCTCTCTTCTGCTACAGTGTTGCCATTTAGGACCAAATGACGGCATGGAGGATAAATAGATTTGCATACCAGAACACTTTAATCATAGATATATGCAGTTTTACAAATTGAATGACCACTCTGTTTTCTGGGCAAGACGATGCAGTCCAGGAGAGAAGTCATAGATGCGGAGAGTTCAGCATTGCTCTTCATTACACAAACTCCTGGGGGAAAGAGGCTGTGATTTGGGAGGAAATGTGGGTAGGGAGATGCCACCCAGGCTGCATTCAGTCCTGATGCAGGTTGTGGGGAGCTCTGAGTTTTCCGCAGCTCCTTGAGCTATCTAGAATTTGGAGAAATGATCCTGGATCCTGATCCAGGGTCATTGGGTTCCTTCCCTGGAGTTGTTCTCTGGATTGCCCCAGTACTCTTAATCCAGTACTCTGGATTGCCCCAGTGTCCTTAGTGATAGGGTTAGTGATAGGATAGTGATAGGATTAGGTAAAGAATACCCTGTTTTTGGTTAGTCTGTCCAAATTTAATTTTCTCTTTTGCTATAGTTATTGCTTATGCTCACAATCGACTTGTGTTGGACACTTGTGGRCACTTTTTTACTTCTTAATAATCAATAATTTGTTTTCATAATTTGACTATCTATTGTCTAGACCCTTCTGTAGTCTGGGACAGATCATACATATCTTTTGCTGTAAAAGTTATATAGCTTTTACTAGAGCAAAAAAGTCAGTTAAAATTCAATGACTCTTGCTTAGTATTATCTTAACTTGCYGTAACTCTTGCTAACTGCTAAACAAAGTCACCATGTTTATTAGCTAAACTAATCTTTGTGCAGTTTCAGAACTCTGACATGGATATTTTTTATAGAAAAAGAATGGGGATCCTTTTCATCCTTTTATCGAAGGATGGGGATAGGGATACTTTCCTTGTAATATTTTTCCTATTAGTATTTCTAGATGCAATCCAGTGCAGTTGGTAAATATTTCTGACTCTTGTTATGCAAAATTGATTCCTATTCTTTGACAAAAATCAGTGCAGCACACCTGTTCACAAAAAAAAGCATGTGGTCCAGGCCAGCTGCCAACTTAAAAAAATATTAATAAGGAAGGAATGCAAATAATAACTGAAGTTTATGAAAAATAATGTAGTTAAAACAAGGGAAAAAAAAGCCAGCAAATAACCCTCCAAAAACATATCCATTCCCAAGTCCAACTGGGAACATTAAAAATTGCAGAAGAGTCCCAAAACAGAGATTGGAGCCCTGCAGTAGTGGCCTCACTATGGTAAACTAAATCATCTGTACAAGCTGGTTCCAATAAAACATTCAATGTGATAAAGGGGTGCTATTATATTACAAAGCCCAGAAGGCTGTGGCATTTCCACTATCATGAACCGAATAGGTTAAAACTATTTTAATGCAAGTGGCATAGCTTTCTACARTGAAAACAGAGCTACAGGCAGAAAATATCCCATTATTAATGTATACAGTAGGTCACCAGGACAAATTAGAAGGAAGTAATCTGGTTTGTTCCAATCATTCAATATTGTAAAAATAGTTTAAGAAACTATGTAAAAGCAGCTGTGAAGCAAATAAGTTTTATGAGAAGACTTGTAGTAAAATTTCTGTTGAAAAATGAGCTGTATGTTCGTTTTGAAGGGAACCCCTGAAGATTCAGTCATGTTTTCTGCTCTACCAGAGGGAACGTTAACCCAGAATTAGCCTCTGAAGAGAAGACTCCTTGCCACCTTGCAAGTTACTGTTTTATTATTTCTTTTCTGGCTTGGATACTAGTGGTGTGACAGAAGAGACAGTTGCCTGTGGACAATATATTCCACTTTGAAACATCCGTTGTTCTTAGAGTTTTGTATTGCCTCTGTGGTCACTTGACATTCAGTAAAATAGGATAAAGACAAAACAAAATTTATAAGCCAAATGCCAGAATCGTTACTCACGTTCCATTCCCTGCTTGTTGAAAAATATTCAAGAATGGGCTGAAAGAAGATGAAATCACTGTGAATTTCATCTCCTCACACTTTCCTCTAAATTCTCTGGTTAGAATTTTTTTTTGAAGATTCTGAACATTTGAGAACTGGCTGCATGGCAGAGCTCAGAGAGCGGTGATCGGTGGCACTGAGTCCAATTGGAGGCCTGTAGTTAGCGGAGTCAGTCAGTCAGTCCTCGGTCCGGTCCTGTTCAATTTATTCATCAACAGCCTGGATGAAGGGACAGAGCGCCCCCTCAGCAAGTTTGCTGATGATATCAAACTGGGAGAAGCAGCTGATATACCAGATGGCTGCACTGCCATCCAGAGGGACCCGGACAGACAGGACAACTGGGCAAGCTGAACAAGCTGACAAGCAGGCAGCAGTGTGCACTGGTGRCCAAGAAGGCCAGCGGGATCCTGGGGTGCATTAAGAAGAGCATCTCCAGCAGGTCGAGGGAGGTGATCGTCTCCCTATACACAGCCCTGGTGAGACCATATCTGTAGTTTTGGGTGCAGTCCTGAGCTCCCCAGTACAAGAGGGATGTGGAGCTGCTGGAGAGAGTCCAGTGCAGGGCTACCAGGATGATCAGGGGCCTGGAACATCTGCCATATGWGCAAAGGCTGAGAGAGCTGGGTCTGTTCAGCCTGGAGAAGAGAAGGCTGAGGGGGGACCTGATCAGYGTSTATAAATACCTCAAGGGAGGCAGTGAGGAGGAGGGGGCGGCCTCTTTTCAGTGGTGGACAGTGGTAGTAACACAGGAAACAGCCACAAATTGAAGCACCAGAAGTTCCACAGGAACTTAAGGAAACACTTTTTGACAGTGAGGGTGACGGAACCCTGGAACAGGCTGCTGAGGGAGATTGTGGAGTTTCCTTCTCTGGAGATCTTTAAAACTCCCTTTGACACAGCCCTCTGCCATGTGCTCTAGGTGACCCTGCGTGAGCAGGGGGGTTGGACTAGACAATCTCTAGAGGTCCCTTCCAACCTTAAGGATTCTGTGATTCTACGAATCCCAGATGCTTCTGACCTCAAAATTTACAATGCATATTTTAGGTATTCTGAATGCATCAAGTAGTCAAATATGCATGATAATAGCATATATTTCTGTGGCAACATGATTGTACTGAACTTCCGTGATAGTTTTTGAGGATGGCATACTTCTTAGAGGTGACTGCTGGGCAGTCAGAAAGCTTGTTTCATTCTATTATTTTCTCTTGACATTCAATTATGGTTTGGGCACATCCTCGCAAGGTTTGGCAGAAATAAGGGATTACATTCACAGGGAGTCTTAGCCACATTATGTGATGTGGGGGAACATGATTCCCAGGCCAGATAAAGTCTTTTAAATTTTCTCTGTGTCAGCTGTTGAAACCACTAGATGCTTAATCTAAGGGAAGATTATGAGCAAAAGTGATAAAGAGCCTTGTTGAATCACTCCTTTCTGTACAAAGCTTTGCCTGGCTGTCTCAACTGAGCATGTAGTCAGTAGGTGCCATGAGGCTCAATGGAGCACCTGTGGTTTGGTTCAGGTTCTCAGGAGTTTAAATTAATTATGGCTCAGTTCATCTCTTGAGGACTTGCTCTGACAGACATAGGCTTTACATTTATCTCTGAGTTAACTCTGATTCATAATACCAGTGCCCAGAACCACAATTTACCCGAGGTATAAGTAGAGCCTAAGTGCACCACTGTGTCATTTGTGGATGGCCATATTTAGACTTGCCATTTAAACCCTCCATTTACATGGAGGCATCACCTKCCTCCATCACAAATCTCCTATCACTGTCATAGAAATGAGTTATTCCATGATTAACATAAGCAAATGTGACCTATTGAGAGTTCTCTCTCCTATCCCACCTTCTTCAGAAACTCTTGATCCTATAGTATATGAGATAGAAAAACAAATTCAATTATTAAGCAAAACTTCTTGTTACAACAAGTATGGAATAAAAAATAATTTGAAATACTCACTATCACTTATGATGTAATCTCCTGGCAATAGAAAGCTGGCAATGTACTACAGTCATGCTTTCAATTACATTACTAAGTAATCACACATTAAAGTCTAATAGCAAATGATTCTTTATTCCCAGGGTGCCCTGTCCAATTGTTTTCTAAATTGGTTTCAGGAATAAGGATGCAAGCATGACTGCCAAAATATTATTTATGGTTTGGAAGTCATCTTTTGGTTTTTTTTTTTTTTTTTT
>NW_020455454.1:293595-409098 GCF_003342845.1 Nothoprocta perdicaria
TTGTATGTACTTTCCAGCAGATATTTTAGAAAGTATTTCATTATTTCTAGGTTCATGTTTTAGTTGGACAGTTAAGAAAGAAGTGCTTAGACTTCATGATAAACTTGCCTGGACTGATAGATAGAGTTGTCAAATTTCCATTGCTACCGGATACGTTGCTTGTTCTGTAGGAAATTAATATTCTCAGAGGAAGGACCTCTGCTGGAATTCAGTATTTTTGCCTTTCCATGTACTTGCATCTCCCCTTCTCTTCTTCTTCCCCTTCTTCTTCAGCAACTGGTACATAGTGAAAAGAGTATATAGACTTTGTGTCTTGACAATATTGGGTTCTTCAAATATGACAAAATATAGGACTTAGGGTCCTTCCTCTCTTTAAAATAAAAAAAAATAAAGAAAATAAATTCCCTGAAGAATAGAGAACTAGACTTGATGTTCTTAAAGGTTTTTTCCAAACATTATGATTCTATGATTTTGTGCTAAATGTGTAGCTCAATTCTTGAAAAGTATGGGTAATATAGATGGCCCAAAGCTAAGMCTATATGATTCCCTATTGCTACCATTCCTTGTTATGGGAAACTGTATGGGAATATGGGAAATATGGGAAACATATTCTCTGGTATGTTCAGATAAACAGAGTTGCTTTATTATTGTTATGACTATTACTGTTATTGTTATATTATCTGCATACATGTATATATAATATATATAAGGATACAACCCAAATTTAGACAGTAACCACCTCTTGTTTTTTGCATGCTCCCTGTACTGCATGGTGTCATGTATGACAGGTAGATACTGTGAAGCTGATCTTTTCAGTTTCATTCTGCCTTTCCTTTCACACTGTGTGTGTCATCCAGTGGAATAACACTGCTACGGTATATATAGACCCAGCGGGAGCCCGATGTGAACACTGCCAAGCTGCCCCAGAGCCCAGTATGAGCCCTGCAAGGTTTGATGAATTCAGAATGTTAATTAAGTCAGATGGCTAGTTTTAGTTAAGACCATAAGTGGGTCTGATCCCTGAGAGATTTTGATATAGTGAAAATGCAAGTGCTAGAAATTACATTACTGTAATGACTTTTACATGGATCTATATGCTGAGACAGAGAACACCAAATGAAAGTATTTGCTTGCTGTGTAGGATATGTATCATGGAAACCACAATAGACCATAGTAAGAATACTTAATATAGAAATGGACTTTGAATTAGTGATATTGGCCTAAATGGAGCAGGACCTGGTTATTTGATTTGAAAACCTCAGACAGAGTTGTATCGCAGCACTTGATATTGCTGTGGATGTCAGTAAAGAATTATCTCTGATTTTTTTATGGTAGCAAGATGTTACAAGTTATTCTGGGAGAGGGGGCATAAAGAAAGCTAAAGATCTGGCATTTTCATTTCACATCTTTTCTGCAATTTCAAGACATACAGCCTGTATTTGTTTATGCTGACCTGTCTGAAAAGAGCAGCAGCAGAAGATAAGGTGTTTACTTTGGTAGTGTTTKTCATAATGATATGACCTGAAGATTTGATAAGGACATATTTCAGAGATGATAAATCACTGCTTCTTCTCTCTGGCTTCAGACCTTGATTACTGGCGACTTCAGTACACTTTTGTTATGATCCAGTCTGAGTAAATATTCTGAAATAGTCCTACATAAGTTATTTGATTGTTTTGGGTCTTTTATTTGATATAAAATTTATAAGCAGTATGGATTTCACTATGTGATAATGTGCTCAGAATTTTAAGGCAATGATGTAATTAATAAAGTAAACAAGTATATGAAATATTTAAGTGTTCCTTTCTCCCTCTCTTGTATGTGCTCTTGTGAGAATTTAATACCAGAACACATACTATTCAACCATAATTTGGAAGAAAGTCCACACTATCTGTTTCTTGCGTTTATCAGGTCACTTCTTGAGCTGAAACAAGAACAACTAAGAACAAGGCCTAAGCATAAAAGAATCAGATTAATAAAAATGACAATTGCTATAAATTATTTTTAAAGAAATATTTTTATTTTAAGATTTTCAACTATATCTTCCACTTCTATTATAAGGTGAGGGAGTCAAAGAAGAAAATGAAGTTGGAAGAGTTCCAAATAGTCTGATTTGCTGATGTTTGGTTTGTGCTACAAATGTTCAGAAATTAATTAGAAAACTGTCTAAATTCCCTGAGAGTACACTGACATGTTTTCTTTTACCAAAGCTGGTTGCTAACAGTCAGAAATACTTTTGATATATAGACTGTATATCAAACATGCTAAGCAATTGTTATTATTTTGTTTTCTTTTAAGGCCTGGAGACCCTTAAATCCTCTAGCCTTTTTGAGTGTGGTTTTGTACCTAGAAAAGTAGGGGACAAGAGGATAAGGAAGATTTGTACAATCTAGGATACAAAAAAGGATACAGGAGATGGTTTACTCACATTGAATGCTGTAGGAATGGAGGCACAAAGTAAGATTTGCCCTGAGTAAGGTGCTTTAATCATCTGCCTATCTTAACCATGTAATTCATCTCTTACAGGTATGTATGTTAGTACGAAACTGAGCAAGGATCTCAATTGCTTGTCTAAAAAATATTTAATGTCTGTGACACAGGCATCAATTAATCCCAAATCTCCTGGTTCCCTATCCTGTGTTCCAATAACAGTGTCAGTTAAATATGAAGCCAGCAGTGTTTACTGAAAATTGTAGAGTTCTTACTTTTCCTTTGCCTTTTTTTTTCTGTTCTTGCAAAAAAAAAAATGCTGTTCTATTTTCAGTTGTTGTCTGAAGTTGTGTGAACAAGGTGATATCAGGCTTCTGCCTGAAAAATTGTGTCTACTTTGGGATCACTCTGACCAGGCAACTGCATCTTGCAACTCGGTTCAAGTTCCAACCTCATTGCTCTGGGAATGCCTTTGGTCACAGAACTTTGGTTCAGTTTGGAATACAGGGATATTTTCATGTGTTTTTAGAAATATGTTTTTAAGGGCTAAACTACCTTTTTTTTTTTTTTTNTTTTTTTTTTTTTTTTTTTTTTTCTTAACAAAAGCTATGTTTACAGCTAAGGCAAATTTTTTTTTTTTCTTAACAAAAGCTATGTTTACAGCTAAGGCAAATCTTAATTCCTCTTCTTAATATTTTTGAAGCTTCAAGATTTCAATCTTTGAACTACATTCATAGAATTTAAGACTTTCATCTGGCTTCTATGTCTTTTGTTTTATCAAATTTTGCTCTATTATGGCTTCTTATGAATGATGGGCAGGTCAAGAGTTTATGGATAAGGATTAAATGGTGCACTAACATGGGTGGCACTGCTGTACATGTTTGGTACATGTGATCAGGAGGAGGAAGTTGACTTTCTACAGACAACTGGAAGTAGCTTCATGATTACAGGCCCTGGGTCTAGTGGGAGACTTGGACCACCCCAATATCTGCTGAAGAAACAATACAGCAAGACACAACCAATCCAAGAGTTTGTTGGAAACAACAGGGAAGGCCAAGGCCACTTTGGAATTGAATTTGTGAAGGGATGTCAAGGACAGCAAGACGGACTTTTTAAAACAGATCAGTAACTAAGGGAAGATTACAGAGAATGTAGACTTGCTGCTGAATGGGGCAGGAGCCCTGGTCACAARTGATAGAGAGGAGACAGAGATACTGAATGTCTTCTTTGATTCAGTCTTTACTGGCATTACTAGCTCTCAGGAATCCCAGGCCTTTKAGAAAAGAAAGTCTGGAGGAAAGAAAACTTTTGTTTACTTTTGGAAAATTGGGTTAGAGATCGTTTAGGCACACTGGACTTCCACAAGTCTGTGTGCCCTGATGGGATGCACCCATAAGTGTTGGGCTAGCTGGCAGATGTCATTGTTAGGCCACTCTCAATCATCTTGGAAAGGACATGGAAAACAAGAGAACAGTTGTGAGGACTGGAAGATGGTAATATCATGCCAGTTTTCAAAAAGGGCAAGAAGGAGGAGCCAGGGAATAACAGACAAGTCAGCCTCATCTCAATCCCTGGAAAAAATGATGGAACAACTCATCCTGGATGCCGCCTCTAAGCATGTGAAGGATAAGATGATGTTCAAGAGTAGTCAGCATGAATTCASCAAGGGGAAATCATGCTTGAAGGTCCTGATAGCTTACTACAATGGGTTGGCTAGGTGGGAGGAGTGGAGAGTAGTGGATGTTGTCTACCTTGATTTCAGCAAGACTTTTGACATTATCTTCCATAGCATCCTCATAAGCAAACTTAGGAAGTGTGGAATAGATGAGCAGACAGTGAAGTGGATTGAGTACTGGCTGAATGGCAGAGCTCAGAGGGTTTTGCTCTGTGGTGCAATCTAGTTGGAGTATCTTTGCTCTGTGGTGCAATCTGTTGGAGGATCAATACAGGGTCCAGTACTGTTCATCCTCCTCATCAGTGACCTTAATGAAAGGACAGAATGTATTCTTTGTAAGTTTGTGGATGATGCAAAACTGAGAGGAGCTGCTCATGCACCAAAGGCCTGTACTCCCATTCAGAAGGACAGGATGAAGAAGTTAGAGACATGGGCAGAGATGGGCAGGCTATAGAGACAGACAAAGAGGAACCTTATGAAGTTCAGCAAAGGGAAGTATAAAGTTCTTTGCATAGGGAGGAATAACTTCATAATGTGTCTTAACTTCAGTAGATATATAATCCCTATATGCTACTTATATTTTGGACTATACACTTCTTATAATTATTGTGTCCTATTCTTGAGGTAAGTGAGATCCTGTATGCTCAGTAATTTTGGACTTCAGCRCCATTAAGATTACATTAAGATGACACTGAGATATGGCAAAAGCCCCCAGGGAAATTTCAGATACAAGAAAGTGCAGTGAGCCTGTCCTTATAACTGATCACACCTTGACTTAGCAGCTTATTCTGAAATCAATGCCACACAACAATACACATATTGGGGGAAGTTTTCAGATGAGAGTGCAAAGTCTAAACAATGTTCAAAATCATAAATGAGTGATTCTTTCTTCATCTGAAAACTCTATTATGGAATATATTTTTTCTCTGCTTAATTTAAAGAACATGACCAAAGATAACTAAAAAATTATTCAGTTTAATTGTTTCCAAAGAATCAAATAACTTATTTCCATGGAGCTGCAACTTAAGTCTAAGGATGGGGGAGCTAGCTGGTGAGCACCTAATGCCTTAGTATGTATAAAATTTGGTATTTTTGTGGACTAAGAATTCCCAACTTTTGCTCTTTTCTAAGTTTAAGTTCTATATATCTTCTTCTATATTTCATTTCTCTAGTTTGTAAGATGAAGTATGAAAAGAATGGAGAAGAAGAAAAGAAAAAGACTATTTAGTCATACTTTGAATACAAGAAACTGAAGTGTTGACAGAAGACTGGCATTCATAGATGTCCATTCAAGTTTAGAAGTTCRGAAAACAGGGATGTGCATTTCGGCTTCTGAAATGAACTAAACTATCTTAAAGTTTACTTTGTACAACTGTAGACAGCAGTAAAATTATTTATATAACATGCACATATATATGCACAAACATTCCAATGAAACTGTGACTCAGAACTCTATACCAAATACGTGAAGGATGGCATAAATGAAATGGTTCTTCAGAAGATCTGAAAGTGCTTCTCTAATAGTCGTTGAACTAATTATTTCTGAAATACTCTTATGATAAGCCTTTTCGTTAAAGAAAGTTATTAAAAGTTGAAGAGTGTTTCTGACCACTTTAACTTATTCCTAAATTCAGCAGGATTTGTTTCTTATTCCTAAACACATTTGAGATAATGGTTAGTTGTAAACATATAGTAAAGTTATATGGGCATGAGTACATTGTTAATTTTTAAGAGCCTTTGCAAATAGGTTTGCTTTTCTGATTCAGACTTTGACTTTGGAAGTCCATGATGCATTTTTATTCCACAATGAATATCAAACTCTCTTTAAGTTCACCAGAAACAATTTCCTTTGTTTTCTTTAATGTGGGCAAGCGCTTTTATTTAGGTCCTGATTCTTCTCTGTGCTTAAGCACTGCTCTCAATCTGGAGTAATTTGAGCGAGTTATAGCATTAGGTCATCCATGAAAATATAAAAAGGTAATATGCTGACTTCATCCTATATGTGGTATCTTTCCCTTCTTTTCCTTGATGTATGTGAGCTACATTAATTGATTAATTAATACGTATTCTTACCTAGGGATTGAAGTAGTTATCATGCTTTTGTACTAACCRGTTCCTCTTCTTTCTGATTTTTTCATTCAATGCACTAAAAGAAATTCAAAGTAAAAGCCAATGACTGTATATCCTGTGCATTAAAGTTGCCATTTGGTGCACTAATTAAAAAATCCTGCCAATTAGTAACATAATTTCAACCAAAGTTTTCACGGAGACCACTAAAAAGGCATTGTCGTAAAGCCTGAAGGCAGAGATCATGTTCAGAAACAATTCCTTTTGTCTGTGAATGAGTATATTGTTCATTCTTTGGAAAGCTGACAAAGATGCTTGTTGCTGATGTTTACATTTCTCTTCAGCTGTATGAAAATATTCAGCATAACTCTATGCAACACAAGMAGAGCTCTTAAAGCCCAAGAGTCTCAGGGTGCACAATAGCCTGCCTTGGATCACATGAAGGGAGGAAAGTGGATAAAGCCACTTATCAGACAGGGAGCACACACTTGCATGACGATGTCATAGGAGGTGAGCCCTCATCTTGGACATAGCAGGTGAAAAAAAGGGGAAGAAATAGTAAAGGAACAGACAAATTCTGTTTGGTGCATTCATATTCCTTGAAATAAAATTGCCTCTCTACATGGGTTTGGTATATACATATATACCATGTGTATATGGTATAGCATTCACTGCTATCACAGTTAGATTTCTGTTATTTTCATATGCAGTCTCTAAATTGGCATGTGGAGGTGCATGTTCCTTCAGTGACTGCTGAAGAAGTGGGGGTGCCTCAAGTTAGGCAAGCTGAGTGTGGGAGCTGAACACCTTGTTCCATCACCCACTGTTAGTTTGGAACATYATATAAAATTGGCAGATTTAAAAAATCTATTTCTTAATCATTTCATTTGTGCCCATATGTTTTGAGGTACAAAAACAAAAACAAAAATGAATCATACCAAAACAAACAACCAAAAAGGCCAGCTGCATTTAACAGTTTACTGAAAACTTAGCATAAATGACTTGGTTTACAGTGATTGCTGATCCTATTTTGTAGTTCAGGAGGTTGTTTGGAAGACAGAAAAATCAGGCTACAGATGTTTCTGTGAATGCCCATAACAATGAAACTAGAAGCCTAAAGTATTTCCAGTAGAATTAAATGTAGACAGAAAACTTGCATAGATTTATCTGTAGTTATTGGAATGGCGACAGGTTATTATTAGAGATTTTGTCTATGCATCATGTAAAATACTGTAATGCCACTTTACGTGATTGAACTTGAAGGTTATTTAAAATTCAGCTATACAATGTTACCACTAAAATRTTAAAATTTAGTTGCTAAAATGATAAAACTTCTCTATCTTTAGAGTGTTCAGATTGCATAGGGTTTAGGTTTTTTTCTTCTCAATTCTAATGATTCTCCTAAATCATGTCTATTTATTTCCTTTTTATGTTGTAACTTATCTTCAAATTCCTTACAAAAAAAGAAATGATCGAAATCATACCTTTAGATATTCAGTAATTAATGAAACTGTGTTAKATTCTAAAAGTGCAGTATAAAAAATAATCATGCTCATGGTAGCGGCTGTTTTATTAGAAGTCTACACAGAAGAGGTAGAACAATGTATTGGACAGTGCATTTAACAGAGTTAATTAGCGTACAATGGTTATTTAATATGCTAATTAAGTTTTAATCATGATAAAATGGACTTGTCTCACCATCATTCTGCCATTATAAAAGTGTAATTGAAATAGATTAGAAAAAATACAGTGCGTTCTTCTCAGTGTCTTAAAATCGCTGTGCTCAGAAGCCCTGCAATGGCCAGGTATATATCTCAAATCAAGCTGTAATTTTGTCAAAGTACAAACACCTTAACTTTGTTGGTGTTTTATGTTAAAACCAAGATCAACCCCCTTTACAACACCAAACTCAGGATAAAGTTCTACAAGTGCACAAGTGCATGCTCTATCATGCTGATGCAGTCATGGTGTCTGTGGACGCAGGTTTGTTGTTATGGACAACATAATGAGTCCAAACTCTTGGCCAATTTCAACTGAATTTGCCAGAAAATTAGCAGTTCCAAAATATGAAGTGTACACAAGCTTCACCAAGGTAAGGTAGAGGAGAGACTTGTTGATCTGCTGTCAAAATGGCTGCAAGTTAAACTCATTTCTTGTTAGACTTTGGGGAATCTGCAAGAGAGAGAGAGACATCTCAAATGCATTGCCGCTTTTTTTTGGGTTTTCTTAGACCTTAGAGAATCAGCACCTGACTCATTTTACTCATATTAAAATGAGTATTTTACTCATAGTTTTACTCATTTACTAGATGAAGTGGTTGGCTTACGTTTGAGGCAGAGAGAGTCAGTGGTGTGGCTTTAGTCTTCATGCCTTGATTGTCTGTAACTTTTAATGAAAATACATGCCAAGGTGACTCAGCCCAGAGGCTCAGCTGGTGTACATCATGGATGCCTACCCGGGAATGAAGACTACTGGGAATACAGGTTGGCTAGCTGCAGTTTTGATAGAACTGCAGAGTGTCATAGCTTGAAAGGGAAGGAGTGGGAGCCTTCTAACTTAGGTGAGAGGTGGCCCAACTGCACCAGTAGGCACAGTCTGTAAGACTAACAATAAGTTTGTGATTAAAATCAATTATTTTCACTTCCCTGTAGGCTTTGGAATAATCTTCAGAGTTCATGATACTAGTCTATCCTCTGCAGCCATGGGGTCACAAAGAATTTTACTTTCTTTTGAAAAATAATTAAGTCTGCTCCATTCATGACTCTCTGAGGAATCTTTAAGAGAAGTAMCTGGTCTTTTGATGCTCCAGATAACATTGTGACACTTGGAACTGCCACCCAACTGTATTGATTTCAGATCTTTTGCTCATGTAGAGAAGCAAATCAGAAACAGTATAGAACTATTTAGAGACTGATTTCATATTTTGTGCGTACGCCAAATTATTAATTTCAGAAGTATACTGTTCTTCCAAGATCATGAAACTAACTCTCCTTCCAGTCCCCCCACTAGAAATAACAATGTAGATTATTTTATACCCTTTAAATTTTAGTACTGGAGAATAATTTCACAATAAAGTATCTATTACCAAGATCTCAGAAGGAATATCTTATAGGAAGGTTTACAGTATCATATCTGTTGGCAAACAAATGCCAGGTTTAGGGAAGCATCATACACTGGCCTTTGTTTTGTACCTGACTTTTAATATGAGTGGTGGTTTGGATTATTTTTTATATTCCATTTTGGTAAGAATTGGTTATACATATTCTAATTCTAACAAATGCTAGTTTTTACAAAGCCTTTTTTTTTTAATAGGATGATCAACAAAGAACAAATGAGCATTTTAAAAACAGGGTCTGATTTGATCTAATAGTGGCCAAAGCAACCAATTGAACCATTTTAAGTACTATCATAAGTAATGGTGCAAATGATATGAACATCTTTCTTTCAATAGTCAGGCTGCTTTTCTCAAAAGACTCAGTGATAATACTTGAGAACCATATGTTCTGCTTGTTTCCTTCATCTCTACAGTTCTGTTGGTCAGAGGAGGTAAACTGAAGAGCAAAGAAATCTCCAGATGATCTCCCTTCATCTATCATGGTGCTAAGGAGCCAGAATAGGAGTTCTGCTCCAAACGGATTAAGTTCGCATTGCAGTGATGTTGTCTGTGTAAGTTATGGCAAGCTTTGTCCTTGAAAAATAATTGAGATTAAATGTCTCTGTTATATCAGGCATTTTGAACCTGTTTTCTGCAGTCCATAGAGACTAAGGATTACTTCTGATGATCACCATTTCCCAAACAGGAATTAGTGCTTTCAGTGAAAATACTTCAGTATTCGATAATTTGGAATTTTAAAGACTACTGATTTATGGAGTTCAAAGAACTTGATGAAATATAAGTCCAGTGTAAAAATGCRCATTATCCAAACATTTTCTGGTGCTTGAACTGCAAAGGTGTTGACYGATGTACAGATGGGGATGCTTCAGATGCATAGGAAAGTTAAGACATTGGGATATCCCATTGAAATGATAGCACAATGATGCTCACATATTCTCATGTGTAACTTTTCCCCTGCTGAAACTGTCAGAAGAAAAAAAAACCTTGATAAAAGACTACTGATAAGCATTTTTCCTAAAAGCATATAGCATGGAAATAATTTCTGTTTGTTTGGTTTCTGTTTTGTTTAGAATATCCTAGGCAGCTTTGCAGAAAGAAGTAAAAAAAAATGTTGCTAAGAACAGCTTGTAAAATCTTATCTGGAGGAAAAAAAAAATACTTCTTCCACATAGCTGTTGCTTGGCCAGCTGCAGAAAAAGGCAGTAAGTTGTAATAATATGTAGCTGAAACTGTTTTGACATGCAGAGTGTGTGTATGAGYGCAAATTATTTGTCTACTTTTTATTCAGAAATACCTTACATATGCTCTTCCTAAATCCTTATATGTCCTTACCATATTTCTTTTCCTATCAGTGATTCCTATCTGTAATTCCAAATCATGGGCAATAGCCCCAAAGATTAGCGTGTGAAGAGCTACCCCCCGCAAGAGCAGTGTGTGAAAAGCTACTAAGAAATATTGATTTCACCATACAGATTTAAATGGTGGAACTCATTGCAGTGTTTCTGAAGCTTGAATTTAAGATTAGATACTTATGTGGGTGCTCATGACTTTCAGAGTCACGTTTTATCATTGTTGAGCAACTTTGCAGGGAGTTCACAGGATGACAGCGTGAGCCAATAGGCTCTTGCTAGATAGAACCCGGTCAATGAGATACTTCTATGTTGCATGCTCCCTTGGCAGTGGAAGACATGGACTGTTTTGGGGCAGCAAATGGTGCCACGGTTGCTAGCCATGTCCCCTGTAGTTTACACATGACCCAGCATAGGAGCTAGTGGGGCAGCAGCTGCTGCTTTGGAGCTACTATTGCATCAAAACAAGCAGGAATGCAGTGAGGACCACCTTGGGTAAAAGTATTGCTACGAAGGCAGGGAAAGTAAGAAATACTTCAGAATTACTGACTTTTGTATATCTTCTTGTTGAGCATTTGATTTGGCCACACTCAGAGACAGGATAAAACTGGATTACGTGGACCACCATATTGGTCTAACAGAATAGCATAGGGATTAGCAGAACTGGGTTGGAGCTGAAACTCCTCTAACCTGATGTCTTCAGAGTTTAGTTCTTGAAGTGCTGAGTTAAGGGGAGTATAAAGAGTTGATGAATATCGGGCAATCTGCCTTCATAGGGGGGGAATTTCTGTCTCTCAGTGTCTGAAAAGATGGGTTAATATCAGTAAGTCTTTTACTGATGAAGGCTTTTTTAACTTAGTACAAATTATTTGAAGAATTGCTTTCTGTCAGAGACCCACAGAGATGACAGCTAAGGCTGACCAAAGAATGTSTTTCCTGCAGTTTACTTCTTTGATGCTATTTGAAGTTTAGATAGGTGCCTATATAGACAAGCTTTAACTTGTTAATCATGGGCAGACTCTTCCTTGTTATTAAATAGTAAATTCTTAAGCCACATGATTTGCAGCAAGGCTATGTAATTTAAGTGACAATGTTCTAGCCTGACAGCTTAAATTAAGGAAGTACCTTAGAATTCTATTGGACCTATCAGAATAATTTGGTGTTAGTCTTTATTTTTAACCTGAAACATAGTATTATACCATGCRATTCACCCTTAAAAGAAAGCTAAATTGTTAAATCTTCCTTTCCTTGCAAAGAGAATTTATTTCACTGTGAAATTCATTTCTATTTTGTGATCAACCAGATAGTGTGCCTCAATTTTTTATCCTGTGAACATTCACATGAAGGAAACTTTCCTCACACAAATATTCATGAAAAGCAAAGCCTGTTAATAAATTTAAAGCAAAATTATATTCAGAAATTATGGCTCATTCTTCAGTGCTAATTCAAATACTCTATTTAAGTTACAATCCCTCAAATATATGCAAAAGTCTTGAAAGTGACCATGGCTAGATGAAAAAGACCCTAATTTTAATTATGCATGATGGATTGATTCATGTATTATTATTATTTTGCTGAATACCATCTTTGCATCGGTGTTTACCAAGGGYGACCCTCTAGAGTCCCAGGCCCTAGGGACAAGAGAAGAGAGCTGGAGAGARGAAGACTTGCCCTGGGTAGAGGGAGAGTGGGTCAGAGAGCATCTAAGGAAAGTYGACACCCACAAATCCATGGGCCCTGATGGGATGCACCCCAGGGTGTTGYGGGAACTGGCAGATGTCATAGCCAAGCCGCTCGCCATCATCTTCGAAAGGTCCTGGAGAACAGGGGAGRTGCCGGAGGACTGGAAGAAAGCCAACATCAGTCCGGTCTTCAAAAAGGGCAAGAAGGAGGACCCGRGYAACTACAGGCYGGTGAGCCTCACCTCCATCCCCGGAAAAGTGATGGAACAGCTCATCCTGGCTGCTGTCTCCAGACACRTGGAGSASAAGAAGGTGCTCAGGAGTAGCCAGCATGGATTCAMCAAGGGGAAATCATGCTTGACTAACCTGATCGTCTTCTATGAAGGAGTGACTAAGTGGGTAGATGAGGGTAGAGCGGTGGATGTCATCTATCCGGACTTCAGCAAGGCTTTTGACACCATTCCTCACAGCATCCTCCTGGAAAAGCTCCGAAGGTGTGGGATAGATGAGTGGACGGGGAGGTGGATTAGGAATTGGCTCAGTGGCAGGGTGCAGAGAGTGGTAGTCAGTGATAGAGTCCAGTTGGAGACCTGTAGTTAGGGGGGTCCCTCAGGGGTCAGTCCTCGGTCCGGTCCTGTTCATCTTATTCATTAACGACCTGGATGAAGGGCTGGAGTGCTCCCTCAGCAAGTTTGCTGATGATACCAAACTGGGAGGAGTCACCAGAAGTTCCACAGGAACTTAAGGAAACATTTCTTGACAGTGAGGGTGACAGAGCCCTGGCACAGGCTGCCCAGAGAGGTTGTGGAGTCTCCTTCTTCGGAGATCTTTAAAACCCGCTTGGATGCAGCCCTGTGCCCCRTGCTCTAGGTGACCCTGCGTGAGMRRGGGGGTTGGACTAGGCGACCTCTGAGGTCCCTTCCAACCTTAAGCATTCTATGATTCTATGATTATTTTATGGAGAATGAGAACTAAGATACCCTTGCCTCTGAACTTCTGGAGTTTGAGAATACATCAATGATTTGAGAGGAGTGTTGGGATCAAGCAGTTTTTGCAGGACTACCAATACGTCATGGTTCGGGGAGGTCAATGTGGCAGTAGAGAAGCTAAAGTAAGTCACATGGAACTGGCAGTTGTCCAAATTATCTGATTCCAGAAAACCAGGAACAATATTCTTAGGGGCATAGGGAATGAATTAAAGGGATGACCACTGTGCAGCAGCAGGTCAATAATCGTCCTTAAAAAGTAATTACTGTCTCTAACCATGTTCAACAACAACTGGAAATGATTCTTTGACAACCATCTATTTACTAAACCCAATGTGAACAGTCAGATGTTATTAGGGTTAAATGTAAGGTAGGCTGCTATGCTATTGCAATTAAATACAGCCATCAAGTTTTTGCTACAGTTTCCATGATTAACACCATCATGCAAAACCTCATGTCCAGCTGTTCAGATGTAATTGTCTCTTTTCTGGATACTGTTATGAGACTTTCCTCATTTCAAAACAATGGTAACTTTGTTTTCYTTTTTTTCTTTTTTTTTTYYTTTTTTTTTACACGAGGTCAAACAACATAATTTAGTTCTTTATGAATTGCATATGAAGCTGTAGAGAGCGTAGATTGAGGTTAGCTTTGATCAAGCATGTAATCATCAGTCCTTATTAACAAGAGCGGAGAAAAGCATGAATTTCTTGACTGGAATGTGTCAGCCCCAGTGCCCTGTACCTGGAAGCTGGCTAAGGTTCGAGTTTCTCCCTTGGTGGAGCTGAAGGCGGCTGGATAGCCAGTAGATGGCAGTGTAAGTGTACGGATTGAAACGCTGGACCCACTTAGCGTGAAACGAGCCAACTAAAAATGGCTTTTTGACTTAGAAGCATTTATTAACGGAGCCCAGAGCCATGGAATTGTCAGGCAGGCAGCCAGGTCCCAGCTCCTGAAGGATCCAGCAAACCACAGGTGCTGCACTGCAAGTGCATTCTCTGAAACAGGCTGAAGCCCTTTCTGAGGGAAAAAAAAAAAAAAAAAAAAAAAAAAAAAAAAAAAAAACATATGTATGCTATTCATTTATTCAGAGCCACGCAATCTGCCAATCATCCTTTACATCACTCGGTGCCTCGGGTGAAGCTGCTCAGAAACAATCTTTGTTACTCAAGAGGACCAGGCTTGTGCTTTTGTGCCACTTGGAGAAAGCATGAAACCTTTTTCTTCTTTTTTTCCTCTCTCATGAAACTCAGCATGCATAAATCAGTTAGGAGAAGATGGGAAACCTCTGACCCTTGCGGATTCAGACCAATCCCAGCTAAACTCTCCTCTACCCCACTCTTTCCCTAATAAATATTTTAAAGTAAAATAAAATCAAGGGAAAGGAAAGAAGTTTGAAGTGACAGCACAGCCACGGGAGAAGGGTTCTTTGCCTCCACTGTATGGTTCTGTAGAGATGCTGTGTGTGTAATATGTTTAGAAGAGAATCAGAGCAGAAAAAACAAATGTCTGACTTCGCTTTTTTTCAATCATTATCTTCCTTCCCATCTTCCTTGAAGAGATCTAGAGCTCTGTTTCCTGGGAAGCTAGTGGGCACTTTGATTTGCAAAGAGATCCTCTCAGAACTGGACAGTGCACTGAATGCTGCTTCTGCAGAGTGAATGAGAAACACCAGTGATTTCAGACTTTGTTTTAGTAGGGACCCATACCAAAGAAGCTATTTGCAACCTCACTGTGAAGAGTTGTATTGATCCAATAAAACCCAAGAGCTCTGCTACATATTTTTGATTATCATATATTGACATCTTACATATTAGTGTGCTTAAAAACTGCTGTTGCTTATAACTAGGGTGGGGTATATTTTCATCCAATTACTCAAGTAATTAAATTCGTAGCTACTCTTATTCTATGCCTTTCACGCTTCAGTGATCTTTATTCTCCAGTTCAATACATATTGAGCTGGGACAGCTGCCTTTCAACTTGGTTCGCCTAAAAGCCACACTAGATTATCTAATCTGGTGAAAAATGTAGGTCTTATTTAATTAATTGTGATATAGGGTCTTGTCTTTGTGTGTTTCTGAGATCTTATAACTTCAAATCTTATACCTTCATTAACAGGCTGACATGTGACAATTGGCACTCCTGTATACCTGAACTGCTCACAGCACAAAACAGTGTTTCTGGAGGCTTCTTGCCACTCTTAGATCAGCCCCCATTCAAAGGCAAAGAATTTGTCCCCTGAGGGAGAATCCTCCTTTGTATTTTGGGCTGGTTATTTGTGCAGCCTTTAACACGTGAGTGAACCTGTGATGAAGGTGGCCACAGATTTACCTTGTGCTTTGCAGATAGGTCCATAATAAAATATTTTTTCTCTCTCTCCCTTTTTCTTTTTAATAAATGYTTCGTATGTCATTCAGCACATTGCTTTCCAGATTTCATGTTTTCATTGAGCAGCTATTGTAGAGAATTTAAAGATTCTTTGGCTGGATTCAGTGTTACACACAGGACCTGGGAAACATTGAAAATAGCTGTAAAGTTTAGTGGATTGAGGAAAAGTAATCCTGAACTTGAATATCAGTATGACATTCTGCACTTTAAATTGAAAAAAGCGTTTCTGTGAGGACTACAGAGGAAAAACAATTACTTTTAAATGCTGCAATTACTTTTAAATGCTGCATAGCCTAAAAATCAGTAGTGTTCACTCTCCACATGTAATTAAAGAATCTCAGTTAATGTTTTGCATATATGCTTTTTTATTTTTATTTATTTATTTATTTCTCTCTACGGTACCTTACTTCTGCACTCGACAGAAGTAGATTGCATAGAAGATTTTTAACCAGCAGCCAAAATATGGGTTCATGTTTTTGTAAGGTTAGTTATACATCTGTTTTGGGTAAAAATGCTGTAGGAATGGAATTTGACCTATAATATTAGTCTCTTTTCATGATTTGTTTAGGCTACATTTATAAATTGTTTGGTTTTGTTTATTTTCATCTTTGTAAATTCTRAAAGGAAAACTCACCTGAATCATATGGTGTAGTTGCCTATTTTTCTGTTTCCTGGATGAAATCTGAAAATAAGAGAAACAAACAAACAAAAAAAGATATTTCATCATACAAAAARCATCTGATTTGGGGCATGGCTAGTTTTTTTTTTCTATTTCCTTCTAGTGATGGGCTAGTCTCCAAAAACATGTGAAATGTTCAGTTTGAATAAACAAGCAAATATCTGGATGTTTATCTGAGTCTTTTCTATACCACTTTGGAGTGGAAATGATTTGGAATGTTTGAGAGAATGAGCTCTTTGTACCTTTTTTGTTTGCTGTGGTCAGGAGTACCATAAGCAAGCTTTTCTTCCAGTCATTTGGTATTGTGGCTTCCTGTTTTGGGTACCATATCAAGGTGTATGATACTGAAACAAAAGAAAGGGTCTTAAAGGGACACTGTGAGAAGAAAAACTATTCCCCTGTCCTCTCCCCTCAAAAAATCTGCTTGTGAATTCCTTAAGTTATAAACTCCATCCTTGAAATCATGCCTCTGAAAAGACTCCTTCTGAACAAAAACTTTTTCTTTCTGTCGAGAGAAGTGGACAGTCACTGTAGCAGAGGACCAGAGAGCCAGCTCAAAATTACAGTAGTCAAGGCCTCCATGGGTCTAATCTTGATTGTGTGTCTGTTAGTACAATGTACTTATACTCCAGGTCTTACTYATTCTCATCTTTACTGAAGATACCTTATCTTTAAAAACAAGAGTGTTTGAAATCTTCAAAAGGCCATTGGGGTGTACATTTCAAGCTGGATAGAATATTTGGGAAGATTCTGCTTTAATCCCAGTTGATTTGCTGACTCCTATTTGCTGACTCCAGTTATTTATTTATTCTTTTTTTTWAATAAAATAAGTATTCTGTGTAAAAATGTATAAATCCTCGCACCCTGGGTTAGATTCTTTAAGCTGCAGAACATTATATATATTTACACTACCTGACTCTAAGTTTAACTACTCAAAACTAGCTCTGAGCCTAGAGGTACTCGGTTCAGAGAACTTCTCCGAATAGCTGTCAAAAGTTGAGTGATGTGGATGCTTCCTTCACTTAGAGTAGGGAAACATCTTCAAGGTATAGCGCAAGGACTGTTGACTAAGGCACTACCAGGGATTACTGAGCTCACAGGCACGGTGAGCCCCTAACAGATTTGGCCAGAAATTTCTAATTGCAGAAAACTTCTGAAGGAGCACCAAAGTTATGGGGACCTCACCATATAAATATATATATATATATATTTACATTATATATGTATTTATACATATATATATGTATTTATACATATATTTATTTTCTTTTTCTGAGGGATAGTTTCTAGGAAATAGAGGATCGTCCATAATTTTAATTTACAGCAGTTAACACTAGACTACACTACTGGCCAGAGCATAGCCAACCTGTTTCAAATCAGCTTGGAGTATCAGTGAAAATCTGTTTGGCACTTAGTCATTGCCCTTTTGAAGCCAAAGCAGATTATTCATTATTTCCTTTCATGTAGTCTGTTTGCTTTATGAGAAATGACTCAAGGAAGTTTTTCTCTTTATTCAAAACAAACAGTGTACTGACATACTGATTGTCTGAGCTTCAGCTGTCTTAAGGAGTCTGCACACATGTCAGGTGTTGCAAGAATGGAAATGATTTTCTGAGTCAAGCAGAAGAAGAAAAAGAAAGAAATGTCCTCTGGCAAGACACGGCTGTTAGTAGCTTTTCAAGTGTATCTTGTTATAAAGGTCCTGTAAGAGAAGGATTTCTCCCTGCTAAGGACTGATGAAGGCTGGGACACTAGGCAGCTAGCCTAGCTGACTAAGGGTGCTGCCTAAAGTCAGTGTGCACATCACCCTCATTGTTCCCTGTGGTATACAGTCAACAACAGCCCAGGCATGTTTGTACTGAATCRGCTCTTCACTTCATCGCACATGAGATGTGGCTAGACCAAAGGTGTAATACATAACATGTGAATTTTCTGCTTTCTACTTTTTTTTTTCCTGAGTTTTACTCTTACACAAAAATTACAAATGAATGCATAATTATTAAGCAAATGTAAACTTAAGGGTAAGGAAGGTAGGGTCAGCCATAGTAATAATGATGCCAAGTGGTTCAAATTCAGGCTGGCTCAATCCTGCCTGTACGGTGCTATCTCCAAGGGTCTGTTCATTTGCTTCATAAAGTGAATTTATCATAACTGGTAAAGATTGTTCATTTGCTTCATAAAGTGAATTTATCATAACTGGTAAAGATAGTTTGTTAAGCCTTGATATTACAGTTGATGCACCATGTACATTATAAAATGTACATAATCTTGATAGACTTTACGAAGGCAGGCACAATGCTCTAGGGAACCCAGGAAAGAGAATAAATAGGTTACAGAATATTATAAATGCAGTTATTGACAAACCTCAGGCATTTTCAGAAGTACAGAAAACCTAATTTACTATAATAAACACCCATAGGACCTAGATAAATGTTTGTTTTATCAGGGTGCTTGTTAAAATAAGAGGTTTTAGCAACCTGGGAATAACGAGGATAAATCCACTTTGGAATGAACATCTGTAGCTAATATTCTTAAGCAGATTAATTCACATGGATCAATATTTAAAGCACTTTTAAAAATAAAGTAGGTAAATGAACAATGAAGAACTGTATTCTTTTATGTTTGCCTTTGTACTAGCTCTGTGGCATTAGGAAATTGTAAGATACTAGTTCCACTACTCATAGTTGAAAGGCTTCCTCACATGCATTATTTACTACAATTTATAAGAAAGTCACTCCTACTCTTCTGAATTGTGTCTTTATAGAGATGGACAAAAATGTAGAAAAGTAAATTAGTGAAATCTAAATTGTTTTTATTTTGCATTAAAGTTAAAAATATCATAAATAGAAATATCAATTATATTTTTAAAGGTAAAATTTAATGCATCACATTAATAAATGTGATAATTGTAAAAGGTATCTCATACACGTTTCATAGAAAAATGGAAAATAAGGCTGCAAAGGACACCACGAAGTAGAATCATCTATATCTCTATGGCTCCTGATATTTTACCTACATCCCAATGAAAAACTCCCAAATGGAGATTCTGCAGTCTCTTTAAGCAATCTATTTTCAAGCTTAATTATTCTTGTTCTTTGGAAGTTTGTGCTGTTTTTTGAATCTCACTTACTGAAAATTAAGGATTTTGATACTTATCTGGTCAAAGTGTATGAGCAGAATAATTATTCCTATTCTTTTTGCAAAGTCTTTATTTCTTTCTTCCATAAAAGTATTATTTTTTTTACTGCATTCTAAGCACTTGATATGCTCCTATTGGATAAAAGCTTGCTTGTAGCAACTGCAAGAACTGCAGTGTATTTATATTAATTACCTTATCCTAAATGGAGGATGCTCATAGTATATTTATCTCTCCTATATATCTTTATTCATTGTTCCTTTTTTTTTTTTCTCTCTGTGTTTTTCTCTCTGACCAGTCCACTGTCAGTTTCTGCAGAGATTTTGCTCATTGTTCCATTCTAAACCATAATACCATATTCCCAGGATATCAATAAATCTGATATATTTTGACTATTTATCTTTCAGGCAATAAATTTCTGTTTGCAAAGGGTGTTTCATGAATTCACTCAAATTACATTTGGGCTGCTACAGTCCTGGACAAAGAAGTGCTAAAGGTCTGATGCAGGAGAGCATTGTATTTAACTTCAGGGAAAAACTAAACTTGTGATTCTGTCATCAAAGGTGAAACAGCACAGTCCTATTTCTTGCTAACATTAAACCATTTATACTCATTTAGCTGTCATTTTTATTATAGGCATTCAGTCTGATGCTCATGACAAAAAAGTTCAGGCAAGCTTCAAAATGAATTGGTTGCATACCTAGTATAGAAAACTGTGCTTTATGGATGGTAGCTGGACGTGGCTTGGAGTTTGCCATTGATTATGAATTATWAAAACTGTGTGTATGTGTATATATATAAGTATATAAATTATATTTGGAGCTGTTAATTTTTTTTGGAAMATGCCCTTGTCTCTTTGTTTCCTCTGTGGTTTTAGGTAAATAAAATAAGGCATTTCGCACATATCCTTCCATTTCCTTTGCTGAGCAACTTACCATCATGTACCTTGCAAAAGCTGTGAAAAGAAAAAAATTTGCTACTTGGTATTGAGCTTYATCCCTTATTCACATTCAGGAAGACCACTACAGAAAGTTCCTTCTTACTGTTTTCCCTTGGAGACTATGGTTATTGCAATAGAGAAGTTCTTCTTTTTCCTTTTCCCTTTTTGCTATTTTTTTACCAAAAAAAGATTTTTTTTAGCTTTTTGCTACAACCTCCATTGTGCAGGTTACAAGGCCAGCTTGTTTCATGACAAATGTTAGATTATTTGATAATAAGTGAATAAAATATATACAAGTAATTTTACTGCACAGTAACAAAATAAGTGTCCAATGGGCTTCCAAACACTAGGCTCTTGTTCTGTCAGCCAATGGGACTGTGATGTTAAGCTATTTACATCAGATGATTTTTAAACTGTAAGTGGTGTTTTATTATTTTAAACTCTGAATTTATAGAGAAAAATGCATCAAGACCAAAATGCGCATTAGCTACAGTTCAAAATGCATATACTAACTAACAAATATGAACGGAACAGAGCTGAAGAATTTGTCTGCACCTTTACTCATAACATGGTCATATGTTTTAGAGAAAATATTTTCTTAAAGCTATCTGGATACTGTAASTAGCTAGATTCAAAACAAGGCCAAACATGGTGTTCCAAAGTCAGGCAATCAGCACAAGTACCCTCTGATTCGGACCCACAATGTCTTAGGTATATTTTGTTAGAAATATAAATCGGCTCTTGTTAACCACTGCTAACCGCCTCCTTGTCAAAATCCCATACATTCAGAAATGAGTTTTTAACCTCTTCACCAATTTCAGCTTTACCTTTATAATTTGTCAGGACTAGATACAGTTGCATGAGATGCAGATGTGGAGATTCTTGCTTTTATCATAGTGGATTATGCTCTACCCAGATTGAATGACATGTCAGTGTCACTGAGAATGCTGTCACGTCCAGGTGTGCATGTGGTAATAGCAGCAATAACAGCTGGTAGCAGGACCAATTTCATGTATCACTGTATGTATGAAAATCTGGCAATCAATCAATACAGTGCCAATATTGCTGTGTGTCAGTATGTTTTTGTTTTATTTTAGTTTTGGATCAAGACAAAGAAGAGTGAAAGTAATATAAAATTTAAACAGTTTCATGTTATTTGGGTGAAGGAGAAATAAGACAGTGTCAGAGGGTCTCTGTTAGCTGACTCTGTTTTGGGTCCTTTCACTGAGGGCATATTCAGGAAAAACTGCCTCATAAAACTCTTAGGCAAATCATAGCTATAAATCATAGGCAGCAAAACAATTTCCCCCAAGCCAATGGCAAATCGTTGCTATATCTTGAGTGTAAATTACTAACAATCAGCAACACACCTAGGAAATGGAGCAAGTCTACAGTATATTTACGATTTATCAGAGGTGAATATACTTTTGACAGAATTTAAGATCTCCAGAAAAACATAAAGAATTAGGTTAGTTCCTCAGGTCGTCCTTCCTTCTTTTTCCTGGGGACCTTACAGCAGGTGCAGAGGCTGTTCTGTATTGTCTTTTTTATTGTCTGTCCCCAGATCTGAGGTTGTCTGGGGGTTGTTTTCCTCCTTCATCGAGGGACATATTCCGTTAGACAAGATAATTAAATGCATATGGGCTAGATTCTGATCTTGTTTACAAAATCTGCTGTAAATCTGAACTCACTCCAGTGACTGCAGAGGAGTCAGTCTAGATTTATGTTATTATAAATAGGATCAGAATTTGACTTGTATAAATGAATACTAAAGAAAGAAAAGAACTGTTCATGTTCACACTCAGCCCCGGGCAAAGGCTAAGTAATTTAACTTTTTAGTCTCTTTCTATGAGTGTGGAGAGGTTCAGTCACTATCTTTAGGAAGGTCTGAACCTGTCTTTAAATTTTTCAGAGAAGCTAATCATAATTATTAGTTAATAGTATTATTACAATGATAAATGCTGGACAAGGTACTGTCACAGGAAGCCAGAGGTCATTCTGATTACATGTCTCTCTGTTTCCTGGTCTAATGATCTTCGGTAAAGTGTATGCATCAAATACATTTCAATACTTTTTAAATTATGCTTTCTTTTCCTGAAGGTGTTCTTGTGAGAGACATACCAAAAACCATGTGATGCCTGTTCATCTCATCATGTAAGACAACAGTAGATTTTGACAGTAGTGAGCAGTGAGCTCAAGGTTTCATATCACTTTGTTGCTATCTTGAGTCTTAAAGCTTGAAAGTGGGATTGGCTAATAGTCGATATACATCATAGAGAGGAGCTGAACTGTTTCATATATAATATTTCTGTTTTCTCATCGAGAGAGATATTTTTGTTTTCTTTCATTTACTATGTTGGAGAGCCGGAAGGGCGGTTTTAACATGCATTTTTGTAAATATTTTTCTGAAAAGTAATTTTTTTTTTGGAATGTAGCAAGTAAGTCTCCACAATTACTCAAGTATGACCTGAAAATGATTCATCTTGAAGACTGGGGACTGTAGTCGAAGACATTTTTTCCCATCCTGTAACTGAAGGAACTTAAAACAAAACCATTTTTTCCCCACAAAACAAAGCCTAGTTGTAAGAAAGTAGGGAAGTCAGATTCATCTCATTTAACACTGAGTTTTGGAGAAAGATGAGTGTGTTAAGAGTTGTCAGTTCTAAGTGATTTTATCATTTCTGATGAAAATTATTTTTTCTTACTTGACAGAGGAGAGATCCTGAGGTAGCACTATAGGTGATGCCTCCTATGCTATGTGGAATATCTCCAAGGTTAATTATTCCATTACTTTCTTATTTGCACATATAATTATTTCAGAACAAGCAGAAAACATTTTATTTATTTATTTATTTATTTATTGCCGTTTTCCATGCATTTCTGAGAAAAATTCAGTATGGCTCTTCTGTGATGCTATGTGAAGATATAAAATAGTGTTTACTAATTATTATATTTCTGTTCTAAATGCTGGATAGCGGGTGGACTGTTGCTGTGTTCAGCATTCCTCTGCATTCGGAGGAAAATCTGAATTGCTGCACTGGCATAGAGAACGCTCTGCTGTTTGATTCTGACGTTGTTTCAGGTGGGGAAGGAYGAAGAGTGAACTACATAAGTGGTACTTTATCTCCTAGGTCATACTATGTGATTTTATCTAATTGTGATCCTCTTCTAGCAATTGCATACTTCTAGGCTTTCTTTCTTTTTTTTTTAATTATAGACTCTTTCTGTTACAAAACTGTGAACAGCTATAAATTGGAATACTTTGCAGGAACTCCCACAAGCTCCAGCTGATTTGAACGAATGGACATGGATCTGTAGAAAGCTATTTTATTTTGTTTTGTCTTACCAAACAATGAACATTATTTTCCCTTCCTTTTTCTCTTGAAAAGGTTTTACCATGTGTTAACAGTATGGAAGATGCTAAGCATGACCCAAAGCAGAATCCAAACCATGAAGAAACTGTAGAAAGACAAAAGACTTTCTCTTTGTAGAAAGAAAATTTTGTGTAATTGCAGCCATTCCCTTCCTCATGTGATTTCTTCAGTCTATTCCTGTATCAAAAGCATAGTTACCTCACATATATCTCTGACTATTTGAAAGACTCTTCTTCATCAGCCTCTAGAATTTCTATCCATGATTTTTAAATGATCCGAGACAGGATAAACTCTTAAAGAAAATCACATAATTGAAAGTATTGATGTGTGGAAAAATGTCCCTACCATTTTGATTGCATCCTTAGTTAAAGTCAAGCAGATATTCTTTTACATTCTTGCCATGAGAATAAGAACAAGAAATCAATTTTTAAATTAAACCAGTAACAGAGTGGTACTTTATTCAGGTTTTACTAAGTGATTTAGAATATAAATTCACCAATCTCCCTATAAATGTTTTAAAGTTCAAATTCCAACATCCATTCTAGTTGTCACTATTCCTTAGTGTATTTCTGTATAGAGGCAGGACAATCAACCTCAGATATCACGTAAGGCAGTAGAAAGGGCAGTAACTGGTCTGTAGTTTTAATGTGCTTTATGAATGTTGGAGTTGTTTTTGTATATGTCTTTTACAAATCATTGAACCATTTCCTAGACAAGTAAAATGCAGACTGAAAAATTTTCTCACTGACTTACAAACCACATAACTAGGAGGGATAAAATCAATTGTCATGCCCAATTTATTTCTAAAATATAACTTTTATTTTGATTTTAAGTCATATTTTTTCTTTAAGCTCTCCTTAGTATTAGTGTGGCTTGCCAGTAATGGGGACTAAATGTGCATTTTTGATTTATCTGTGAATATAATAAGATATTATTAGCTGTATAACTTTACATCTGAGTGTTGTGATTTGAGTCTATCCTGTATGTATGCAATTTTAGGTGGTTTCTTTTTTATTGGTCATGCTTTCAAACTCATGATCTTTTTTTAGCATTGTATATGAAAAAAACATATATAATATGCTATTCAAAGCAGTGATCTAAAGCTCTTCTTACATAACTGACCGCTATTGCAAATTTTTTTCAGAGAAAAACTTTATGAAGTCTTGTAGCTATGATTCTCTGTCTTCTTATAGCTATGATTCTCTGTCTCTTAGAGATCATGAAATCAAGTGTCAGGGATTTTAATCTAGGGTATTCCTCAAACTTAGTATTTAAGGAATTTTTTTCTCTTAAATGTGGAATATAAACAGATATAAGTGTTTAGTAACAATTACAGTATAGCTTATATTAGATGATAGATGAAGATTTTTAAAGTAAGAAATATTAAAGATTTACAGAGTTCCATTCTTAGCTAGTATTAGCTATGTTAGCATCTGATTTGTTCCTCTCTCAATTTTCTCAGGGAATAAGACTGTTATCATTGAAGAAGACAGGTCACGGGAGATGTGCTGGTTATAATCTCAGTTCAAGAAACATTCCAGTCTGTTTGTTTGTGAAAAGGTAAATTGAAGTTGCAAAATCTAACAGTCTCTCAGAAGTTCCCTGAAATCTAAACCGTGAGTATCTGTTGCTGATACTCAAGGTTGGCTGRGAATACTGTTGGAAATTATAGCACAGTTCCCTAACATAGATTTTGCTATCAAAAGTTCTTATGTTCTCTTGAATGACCAGGTGCAGAGGGAAGGAATATATGCCAAACTGAATGATTTACATTACCTATTAACTCCAATTAATTTACTTCAAAACTATGAAATTAGCAAGGTTTTGTAAATGGACTTTGCAARTATTTTTCTACCTTCTTTTATATCAGGTATTGGTAATCAAGGATGAAAGGTGATGATCCCAGGTGACAGTTTGAATTACCAACTTTTGTAAAGAAATCAAATGCAGGACCAAAAAAAAAAAAACCTCTACAAAATGTAATTAGCTTATATTTTTTCTTGGCAGGTTTTTGGGGGGTGAGTGTTATTGGGTATTGCTAGTGGGGCTAATCCTTGGCTGTTCTGTCAAATGCTAGGTTCTAGTACAGATATTTGTGTATATATGAACAACTGTTTTTTAATAACCTGCCAAGAAACTATAATCTTCCATTGCAATCCCCCAGGATTTAATTAGAATGGTTTTCCACAGGCTGACATGTTTATGGGGCATAGGTAAAGAGACAGTTCATAAAGCTGTCAATTTTCTGAGAAATTAAAGAAAAATTGGGCTGCTTAGTGCCTTGGCAATTCTTTGTTGCTGATACTAGTATTGCAAACAATGAAATCAAAGGCAGTTTAACTAGATACTGATCCATTAGAAATGGGGAGAGTTTAAAATTMTATACAAAGGCATTTGTCAATTTAAATTTGAATGCATAAGAAGAGAAATATGGAAAACAAAATATGAACTCCAGTAGCTGAACATTAAACTACTCAAGTTTAAGCAGTGCAAAGCCAAACAGTAGTCTCTTCATTGCTTTAAACAGGACCTGCAAATTTCCTAGGACAAATGGGAAGGTATGAAAACTATGAAACGAAATAAGGCTGAAATATGAAACCAGTTACTACTGATTTCTGCCTTCCTTGTTGGCTAGTATCTCAGGATGCTCACACATATAACAAATGAAGCAATTGTTAGAGATGTGGTTCACAGGTTCACAGGTTCACTSTTCAGATTTCTGACATTTTAGCTCCTGGTGGCAGGATTTTTTTTTTTTTTGGACACTTTTCAGTTGAACTATATGGGTGTACCTGAGTTTGGTTAGTTTCATTAATGCAAAATAGTTACTATTTAAGCTGCTTTATGATTCTTATGTTGTTGTTTTACAGAGGAATTAGAAKTACCKCCTCTAACCTCTATGCAAGTCATCYGTAACCTCACAGAAAATATTGATGCTAAGGTCAGTGACAACTGAGAGTTTGGGGCTCTATTTCAGTAGCAGGAGGACTGCAGCTGAGGAAACTCTAGAGATTTGACATTCTATTTAGAATTTAGTAGGATTGGTTCATACCTATTTTCAGTATCAAGTATATATTTATATAATATCTTCTACATAATTATTACCAAACACAAAATCAAAGGCCGGTATGAGCTATGGTATTCAATTAGACTAATGTATACAGTTCTGGGAATTACATTATGGGAATAAATATAGATAGGGTAAGGAGAAGCTGTGAAAAGATAACACAGATAGAAGTGATTAATGAGGTATAGTTCACAAGGGAAACCTGAAAAGACAAGGGTTTCTCTAGTCTTCTAGGAAAAAAAAAAGTTTGCAGAGCTGCAAAAAAATGTTCTGATATGTCAAAGGCTGAGCTCTAGGTTCAGTAAAGTTATGCCAAGAAGCAAGTGTCTTAATTATCAATAAAAGAGACTGAGCTAAGATTTTAGGAAGATAATTCTTGGAAAAGTAAGAACCTCTGGCAGTAGAGGTTTTTAAAAACAAGTAAGAGAAATGTTCTACTCTGGCTCAGGGCAGAGGAATGTTGTATATAATCTCTTAGTGTCCTATTCTAGGTCTATTATTTTGGAATTTGTTATATTGATAGTTGGACAAAATAAATGAATGTATCCTCAATACCACAAACGACGCTGTTGAAAACACAAGAATTATGGAAGTGCATGTACTTTGTGTGATCTTAGGCTGTATGTTAAGCTGGTCAGATGTAAAGAGAGTAAAAAAAAATAATCAAAATCTGTTCGTGCAAATGTTCTGTTTGTGCAAAGGCCCGTTCATGGTAGATGGAGAAGACTCCATATTTCTCCTCAAAATGAATAGAACAGTTTGACTTTCAAGGCTGATGGTGTCACTGCGTACTGATAGGCTTATCTTTGGTGTTACCTTGTCCTCTTCCTCTCTGCCTTTCTCTCTCTCTCTCTGCCCATTTTCATCTGTTACACATTGTCAGAATCTTTGAATGTCTCCCATGTCTGATATTTGTTCATACCTTGTTTAATGCAATGAGAGCTGCTTGATTGGACTCCCTAGGCACTGCTGCAGTAGCAATTGTAATTAATACTGTCAGCAGTTACTATGAATGGTTTTTTTTTATCTTCACKATGCTATGTCTTGATCTGTGTCATTTCCTTTTCCTTTTGTCTTACACTGTGGTTTTATCTTTACTTGTTTCACTCTCATTTATCCTCATTAATGTTTATATTCTTTCTTCTTTAACCACTCAATATTCCTCTCTGACCTGCTTCATAAGTGATAGCAAGTTGTGTGGTGTGTCCTTTATGAGTCCTAGAACACCTGAGAGAGAATATATTCTTAGCTCAGAACATCATGTTTTTGTTTCTTTCAAAGATTATTTAACTTCTTTTCTCATTTTCCTTTTTCTCATTTCTTTTTAGCTTCTTAGCAGACTTACTACAGGTTTACCAATTTTTTTTGTTCTTTTTTTTATGTGAAAATGCAAATGTGAAATAAAGCTGACTAAACCTTTGCATCTAGATTTTTTAAAAAAAAATTCTAACACATCCATGCTAAAGAGAAAATAAAAGTTTATAGGCTGAGAGACTGAAACAGAAAAGATGGAATTCAAGGAAAGTCGCTGCTATAGGTCATCAAAGAACACAGAGATCCAAGAAAGCTAAAAATTATTTGACAGCATTTGATTTAGAACAGCTATGCTGAGAACACTCTTGTGTAAATTTGTCCTACCTTTCATTAGACCACTCATAGATTGCTGAGCTGTCTTGAAAGAATTCAAAGACTGGAATGCAGCCACTCTTTCCATTTATGATTGTAGAAGATGGTATGCCATGTGTGTGATGGATGGTATGTCAGTGTGTGATTAAGGTCTCATTCTCCATCAAAACTGCTCTAAATGATTTTTTCCCATAAACTTGTGATCTCTGTGATCTGAATACTCATGGAAAGGAAGAAAGATTCTTCTACACTTTACGAGGCTGATGAAAAAAAAACATAGAGTAGAACTCTATGTTGAATTCTGTTTCCAGCTGAGATTGTTTCTTTTGAAGACACTGTCTTCCATTATGACTGCTCCTGCTCTGGAAGAAATGCCTTACAAAAACAGAATACAATAGACTGCTTCAAGTTAGTACAATTCAAAATCTAGTGTATGCTGTGTCTTAGGGAATTGTTTCTGATCTCAAGTGTTAGATCAGTTCCATTAGACAATTCTGTTAAATGCAGTCAGGTTCTTCTGAACCAGATTCCCTGATTCACTGATGTTTTCCTCGACTTCCCCTAATACTACTTCTCTGTAATGTTGCCTTCTCCAAACCTTCTCTGGTGATCAGCTGACTGAAATCACTTCCAAGACAGCTATGTACAAACCACTCGTATTTTCCTGCATCAGAGGTTGCATGCAAAGTCCCAAAGACACCACGTTCGGAACTCATCTACAGCCATAAGCACTGTGATATGTTGTGGTGCAGATTGACTGATTCCCATAAATTGCATAAGTCTTCTGTGAGATGGAGAAGCTGAAGGAGAGTCACAGCTGACACTACAATTATTGAAACACTATGAATGAGCCTCTGTCTTGATAGTGAGCCAGTTTTATCTGTCATCCTTCTATTGCCATCTGTTTCAATTTTGGACTTCTGTTTTGACGTTCCACAGCACAGGTCTTCACCTTTGCTGTGCACCTTCTAATTCTGCCATTGTATGTTTGAATCATTTTAACTATAAACTCTTTCTAATAATATGATTGCTTCAAGCAAGCCACAAATCACCTTAAGCTTATAGGTTGTGTTTTGGCTTACATAGTAACTGTGGAGCCTCGGGAGCCTCTAATTCTAGCCCCATGTGTACTCCCTAGAACAGCTTTTTGATAGATTTGGATCAATACATCTGGCAGTCTTGAATGCACAAATACGGACACAYTCCATATCCTTCTTACCTATAACTTCAGGAATCTTTTCCCACGCTCCCCAGTGCAACACTTTCCGTACGTATTCAGTACTTCAAGAAAAGTCAGAGGCTAAATGATTCCAGAAATGGGAGAGTGCTCATTTTCCTAAAAAATGTATTGTATTTGCCGATTTTTGTGCAGCAAACATGCATGCATAATTCAGTGCAAGCAGTCATTCTATCATTGATTAAAGGAAAGATGCTGAGATAATTTTGTGATTTTTAATGTACTGTTCTGGTAAATGTGGAAGAAAAGTGTGTTCTTTCATCTGCTATATATGGATGTAGCTCTTACTGGTTCAAATGAGATCAAATATATGCTTAACACTTGACTGTGGCTGGAATAGTAGTGACACGTCAACTGCTACAACAGGTCATGTGACTCAGATCAGGAAAGGATTTTAAGATATAAAGCTGAAGATTAGGTGCATTTGTGAGGTGGAATGCAATAAAAAAATTCATTTTTTTTTTTCAGTGCATCAGAAGAAGGGGCTCTAAACACCCTCTCCTGAGGAATTCAGCTGCATATCAGTGAAGGTAAAGTGGATATAAGAAAAATGCCGTGTGTGTGGAGAGAATTAGGAAAGGTCATATATTTCAAGAAAGAATATTGTTTACAAGGAGTGTTAATAGGTTTCAAGGGAAATGTTAATTTTTTTTCCTAGCTGAAATAGCTACTGTAAGTTTTTAATGGTTAATCATTCATTCTTGAATTTTTATATTAAGCATTTCATATTACTTTATTGACTTAACTTTTATGCTCTTCTTCATTTTGACAGTAAAGAATGACCAGGCAATACTCTTTGAAAATTGGAGACCATTTGCAGCTGCTCTCTGCTGAGGAAAGTGAATAATAGGGTGCCCTCAAGGAATTTCAAAGGTATCACTCAACAGAAACTTTTGTGTCTGAAGAAAACTAGATCATTTTATCATGGTAGGCATACTGATATGTTTGCTTTAATAAAATGCCATATTTCTGCCTTTAATCTCTTGTCAACCAGCTATTAAAAACCCAAAGTGTATGCGTGCAACACATATAAACACTTGTGGTTTCAAGTTTGCCATGGCACATACAAATAAAGCACCTAATTTTTGTTTTGTGAATAGTCTGTAATAAATGTATTGGGTAATAGCAAGAAGATCTTTATTCTTACCTTCCTCCCAAGCTGGCAAATCGGTTTGATTTAATGCAATAATCTGTGTATTTTTTAAAAATATTAAAACCCTAAAATCTGAATCTAAATCCTACAGAATTCTCTAAAGTGTTTGAATGAGGAAATAACAATAACTGTTTTCCATGCAAATAGTGATGGTTACCCAGAATAACAGTAAAGTTAGGAGATGTTTACTTAAAAGTATTGACCTTATGTGCCTCAAGCTCCCAGATATTTGCATCTRCACTGAACAGTTCCCCTTCTCTGTCAGCGTAACAATTCTCTTCCCTTAACTCCCTCATCATTTCTTGTCTGTTAACTCTAGGCTTGAACTGGTGCCCACTGTAGGACGGGCTTGCCTTGGATGTAGTAGTAGTACCATGTTACCCAGCTCCTGTGGTGCTTATATCTTATTCATTCACAAGCTCTACAAGTAACTATAAATAATAGTTACACTCTTTATGAAATAAATAAAAATATTATGCTAATTTCTCTCTATCTATCCCCTTGTGCTCAGCTGTTTAAGAAAATACTCTGAATGACAGAAGTCTGTGTGTAAATTGTTGTCCAAACATTGCAAAGAATAAACAGGCAAAATGATACGTTTAAGATTTTCAGGAGTCACAACAGCACTTCAGTGAACTAGGTATATCTGGCAAAGTGTTAAGAGGGAAGAACAGAGCTTCACACATTATGGCCTGGTGCAGAGCCGGCACAACCACTTGTTGTATATGAATAAGGCAGGAGCAAAGGTTTCCCCTGCAACCTCTAATCTAATAGCTTGCTGTTAATTGCCTGTCTGCACCTATTTGTTCCCCTGTTGTATTAACTCTTTCCTTTTTTTCTTGAAATGAGATAAAAGTAAACCTTCTCATTTCTACCTCTGTGGAAATTTTTCAATACCACTAATGATTTCCGTGCCCTTGCTGTATCTGTTACCTTTGCTTTCAGATGGAATGTCTTAAAATGAAGGTAGTGTCAGGTGTAAAGCAGCACAACCCTTTAAAACAATTACTTCATTATCAGTATTATTATCTAGAAGTGTCAGCTTCCTGTGTGCTGCTGTTCATTATAATGAGATTTTTTTTAAGAGTTGTCCAGATTGTTTTCCTTATGTGGTTGCAGTGTCCTTAAATTGTGTTTTCTTTTTCAGTTTTCCCACCTCTGTTACCTAACTTCTCTCTGTTACTTAACTTTTTGTGTCCAAATGTATCCAAAATGTGTCCAATGTATCTCCAAAAGTCTTTTTTTTTTAAAAAAAAAGACAGTTTGTTTTTGTTGAGTAATCATAAGGAATTGGGAATTCATAAATTTGTCTCACAAAATTTATGGTATACTGTATTATAGATATTGGATTTTTGTCTCAGACTGTTCACTAAGTTATTCTCATATCCAGGATTGCTAGTGACACYTTTTCATTCACATTAATATAAAGATATATTAATAAGCTGATTAGTATAATTTAATCATTGCCCAATAGGGACTAATAAATTATTGAACAGATCAATACTGTTCAATATACTACTTAGGACCATACCTATTRCCATGTGAATACATTTAACTGATTTCCATATTATTTTCTATAAACATGCTCCTCATTTTTATCCATGTTTACCTACTAATCATTCATTAATCTTTTGTAAATTGTTTGTATTCTCTGACTATATCTTTATTAATAACTCRGGATATTGTAAATTTTTCAACATCTTGTTAGTCAAGGGTCTTTGTGTTGAGCTCAAATTAGGTACCCTTTGGTGTTTTTAATCCTTCAGATGAAACATCTCTCTCAACTTTTGGTAAAATAATATTGGATACCTCTAACTTCTGGTTTGATTTTTTTGTCAATTTTGTTGTGACACCTTTATTTTTAAGAGATTCTTTATATTGCCAAATTGTGGGTCACCCACTCTTAATATCTTGTGAAATAYCTGCACAGGACATGGATCTGGAAGCCTAGCAGGTCCCTTCAATACTAGTCTACTATAGTCTCCAGTATTAAACATTCTGACTTGATGCTGTAGCTCCTACACGGGAAAAATTTCTATGGAAGTATTCCCCACACCACAATTGTAAATTTTGCATGATCTTCAACATTTCCATGTTGACTTGGAAAAATATGGATTTTTATTTCCTTTATGCTAGTAAGGTTGCTTGAATRTATTTGTTTATAGTAGTTGCATTACTATAATTGCATACCATACTTGCATTCTCACAATTGAGAAATACTTCTAATAGTCTTTATGGCTACACATCACCCAGTAAGCCTACAGGCATTTCTGGGTCCTGAGTCAAGACGTATGTCTCCAACAAGCTCTAACTCCATATGCTTCCAAGAATAATGACTGAAGAACTAGAACATGGAAATGGCTGTGCCATGAAGTGTGCTGACTGGTGCACTGAAAGATGGTGTTAGTTCATTCTCACCCACCCTAACTGTGACGCAGTACGACATGATTATGTGTGTCTGTTGAATTTATTGCTGGCAAATTGCTTTATGTAGTCTCAATTTATTAGTTACGGAGTGTGATTGTGGGAAGAAACTGCTTTTATTTTCAGGAATTTTTAATGGACTTTTTTTGTCCATTCATTTTTATTTATATCTCATTTGAATACAATAGGAGGTCTGACAAGCACTGGTGAACCATAAAACTTCTCAAAAAAGAGTAAAGGATTCTGCCTTTGAAAAATGGCTTTGTGGCACCTGGACACCATTTCTCAAGTTTCTCAAATATGTATCAAGTATTCCTTGAATTGTGTATACTGTCTTGCTTAAAATCAAACAACAAACTAGTAGACAATAATTAGGATGGATCTGCAACAAGATGATCCAATCTTGTTTCACTGCTGTTCTGAAGGATTAGACATTTTATTACTGGTAAAGATAATTAAACTGTTCAAGGCCTTCATGTAGGTGTGTGCCTGCTTTAGTGTAGAGAAGCTAAGCGGGGCTCTGTCAAAATTAAAAGTAAAGAAAGAGTGACTCTAAGAAGAGTTTTGGATACAATAACAGAGCATTTTGCAAAATATTCTGAGCAAGTCCTCTCACATCCTGACATTTCGCTGGGGGACTACTTGATGTAGGATGAATACTCATGTAGTGTCAGAACAAGATTCTCTCTTGACCTCATCATCAACTTTKTGCATTACTTTAGGCATATCAGGGGTCTGCTTCCTCTGTGTTATCTATAAACACTTTATAACAGGGAGCATCTCTAACCGTTTCTGTTTGAAGGACAAAGGGCAGTTAAGTTCGTATTTAGACTTTGTCTTCTGGAAAGTATTTTGAAAATGGGTTTGTGGCACCTTGGCACTGAAATRCAAGTCTGACAAAAACTAAATTTTGTGGTCTCATTTTAGTCCCATTTCTGTCCAGACACTGATAAACTTGGCTTGTATTTGGAAAGCAGGACTTTGTGTGATCTTTGTGCAAGATGATAGTCTTGTCTAAATCCTTCTTGCTGAAGTTGTAGAGGAACAAGGTGTCCAGACTGTGACCAGGCTGTCAGGATAATGCACCAATGGGGAACCAAGCCAAGGTTTGTGCCTTTCAGATGCCTATAATCCTCATATATGATCCAAAGTGAGAATAGTAAACAAGAGTAATGATAAGCCTTTGTTATCTAGCAGCAAAAGTAGAGAGCATGGCAAATCAACTAGTTTCACCAAGTGGTATGATATCTGCCTTCTCTAGATAGAAGATAAAATAGTTCAGACATCTCCTTTTGTAGATATCGTTCAAGTATTCCTCCTGGGCAGAGATTTAACATGCAGAAAGGTAAAGCTGTATGCCATTAGCACACTGGAACTCCACCCTATGTGTACCTGAACTCAGCCCCAAGAGTTTTTAATCAATACCATGGTGTTCTTACACTGATGAGCACTGTTTTTGCAGAATGTGCTGGAAAGTGCCATCAAAGATTTTTTTTTTCCACTGATACTGATAGTTTGCATTTCATGTAAAAAAGTGTAAAATCTGATGTAGGAGGAAGCTTTGATTTTAGAACATGGCTTTGGAAATCTCAGAACGAATAATCAAGGCCTAGATGATAGGGAGCCTTCCATCTTATGTGAAGTATTGCGGAATGTTTTCACATTAGATCTATCTCAGTGCTTTCAAAAATTTTAGAAATTAACACCAACAATGAAAACATCCTCAGAATGCATAATTGCAAGTGTGAGGCATGCCAGGTGACACTGATAGATTCAAACTTCATTTCTTTTTTCACTTGCATTTTTATTTTGGCATACAGAGAATGGTGGGATAAGATGATAGTTTTGATGACTTTGTAAATACGGGAAAGGAATAATTTTCTGCAATAACATTAAATTCATCTGTAATCATGAACAAATCAGCAAACTATTGTATGCTCATCTTCCTCAAGAAGAGAACAATAATATATCTGTGCATTGCGCAGGTGTTATGACTGTTGGTGTGAATAACAGAGTTTTAGTTTTTCATGGATTGAAACAGAATGTTTTTAGTCCTATTTAAAAAGTTTCTAATCAGTCAGCGCGCTTTTCCTAGCATATACTGTGTTATCCCATTTTGGACTATAAATTATCTAACTAAAATAATTCTTCATATTTTTAGGCCATTTTTTAAACTAAAATTGCCCTTCTGGGAAGAATAATTTTCATTAGGAAATATTGAAGCAAATGTTTTGGCCTTTCAGACAGTGAAACTCTTGACATTTCTAAAATTGCTGCATTAAAAAAAATCAAACTGCTGTTTTGACATTTTCAATTACCTTCTGCTCCACCCTCATATTTTTTTTCAGCTGAAAGTCTGTGTATGAGTTTATTATTATACAGAGTAAAATTATTTGAAAGATAAAGTAACTTTCACTTTTGGGGAGCAATTCTGTGATAGCACATTTAATACTGAAGTAAAGATTATACATATGAAGAAAAACAGACACTGCTTAAGACATAATTATTAAGTTAACAAAATAAGGCAAGAACAGCATCCAAAGAATTCATGTTTGAAGTAACAGTTAATCCTGTAATTGCTACTTCTTGGTAAAATTCTCAATGTGTGAGGGAGTGCTTTTGTTTAAAAATGGCACATACACATCAAAGATGCTTTCCTTGTCTTTCATACAGTAATTTTCTTTCAAGTAAAGAAACACCCACACAGAGACAGAAATTGTACCCCAAAGTCAGTTCATTTCTGTTCAAAAGTAAATGCTGGTTTTTGGCAGTAAGCAGATGAAAATAAGTGTAACATTGTGAAGGTGAATTGCTGCTGCAACAAGGACTGGAAGTGGATGTCAGCACAAGGGAATTACTGTCTTTCCTTTGTGAATGGTTCTTTACTGAAGGATTTTGGACTAGCCATTGCCAAAGCTTAGAGCAACATTTGTTTCTTTCAGTTGCTGATCTTCATAAAAGCATCATGCAAAGAGAATTAGCCTTGGTGTGGATGTGTGCATATATTGGTTTTAGTATTCAAACTGGAATCCTGACATCTRCATGTACAGAGACTATAGAGAATAGTCTGCTTAGCTTTCCCAAGAATGACTTCGCTATTGTGCTAATCAAAGAGATAGGAGATGTCAAGAAGGAAAAATTGGTAGGAGGATTTCTACCCATAAACTCTGGAACAGGAGTTTTCCTGTATGGAACAGGACTTCAGCATCATCTCTATTGCAACGGCMTTGTTTTCTGTGGAAAAGTTCTTCAAAATGTCCTCGAAATGAAGCAAGTATGTTTCAATAGAAATCTATCTATCAGCAAATACAACATAATAGAAGATAGCCCATCTGTATGTTTTTGAGTTCTCTTCAGGTGTTCAAAATGTTTATAAATGTTATCTTTCTCTCAGTGTCCATAGGACTTATCTCTAAGTGATCAGGAGGAGCTAGTGGAGATTTGATGTTCAGAACTATGTTCAGAACTTTGGCTAAGCTACTGCTTTTAGCATATAAAGGCTCTGTAAGGAACCTTTTATTAATTTCTGGCAGAGCTGTGACAGCAGCCTCCCTTCTTGCAGTTGATGTTAAATCATAAATCTCCTGTGTGCTAGTGTGTTTTTATTTCCACTGCCCACTTTCTTCTTGTCTAGCACTTTATCATTGTTAAGGCATGGATGGTGAGTTCTTTAATGCATATGGCCACGCACAGAGTTGATGCCTCTGCCTCCTACTACAGTATAGAGAAAAGTAAATGACATGTTTTAATCTCAATTGTAGGGCCCATTTCATGTTTAAAGGCAGCTGTTTTTCTTGTACTGGACATGGATCCCATCACTCTGTGGCCCTGAAAGAGTTATTCTCTTGTATTAAACAGATGCTAAAATGCTAAAAATTATGGTAGTGGTGTGGAGCACTGGCTTGTGAGGAAAGCATGTGGTGTGCCATTTTTCTAAATTTCACTGATTGACCAAAAATATTCACAGATTATATAATTTCATTAAGCATTTCCAAGAAGGAAGCAAAAATGAGTTCCTCTTTTCCTGATGAGTAGTGGCACTTCTGCTTCTCTTGCAGCAGCACCAAGTGAGCAGCACTCAGAGGTAGTAAAGAGGGCTAAATTCAAGACCTCTTCAAACAAATCATAGGCCACAATAAGCTGCAAAAACTTGAAGGGCAGTAACTGAATAATTTTAGTTGATTGTGTATATCTGGTTTGGATGTGAGGACACTGTATGAGGGAATTTTAAAAGCAACCAGTGTAACTGGCATAACTCATCCAGTTAAAATCAAGAGTGAGTTTTGCCATGGGTTTATAACGGCAGTGGAGCTTAGCCAGAGCTGGGGGCTATGGAAGAGAATCCTGCTAAGCAGTGAATCACAAGACTAGTATTTGTTAGTGATGGTTTTCTTGTGGTTATAAACTTGTTAGCAACAAGGGCAGCTTTTTGCAAACCAGGATGTGTTCTTGAATCTGAGACTGTTTTTTTTTCTTTTCCAAGGTGTTCATTTTGCCACCTCTGTCATCAGAGTGGAGAATGCTAGAGAAAATGTGACCTCCATACTTCAAATGCACAGCCCTATTCTCATAGATTTCAGCATGAGGGAAAYGCAAGGATTTAGAAAGGGAACAGAGAAAAATATTTATTTCACTGTAAAAAGTGACCTTGGAAATGTGCATATCAATTAACCAGCATCTGCCAAGAAGTTATTCTATAAACAGAAAACTAAAGAGCTTGCAGAAATATACTTTTTTTTTTTTCTTTCTGAAAGGGATGGCTGGATGCCCACATGAATACTATATCTCTACCAAAAATGTGTATTTAAAAAGAAATCTCTTATCAGATTTACCAAGATGAAATTAGTCTTGAGTAAAAATGCTACTGTGCGCCAAGGAGAATTAGGGATAAAAAAATGCACAGTTGAAAATCCTCGTTTTGTTCATTTCATGTGCATGTGTGACTGCTGAGAAGGAGCAGAACACTTGTCCCCATGAAATGTTTTCATAAGCCTTCCAGTATCGAGCTCTGACTGAGACAGGGATGGTGACATTCACTGCATGTCAAGTGAGAAAGAGAGACGAAAGATCTGAAGCATCAGAGCTCACCCGAGTGCAGTGAGTAACACAGTGCTGAGTGATAATAGCACTGCTCCTGTGTGGAATGAGCCTATATGAACTGAATATTTAGGTACGCTTATCCTTGAGATTGGTTCTGCATGTCTTTTCATTGCAGCTCCATTGAGCTTTTTGATAGAAGTAAATTTCAGGGATTTGGCACATCAGAGGGAAAAAGAGAGGGGAGGGGACAGACCTTAGTGATGGTTGCCCCCAGGAAGCAGAAAAGGAGAGACATTAAAGTGAATCGTGATCTTTCATTCAGCTTGCGTTGATTTTAGTCTATCCATTTAAACAAAGCCAACAAGCCAACAATCCTAAAGGCCAAACTATACTGACACTTACATGACTGAAAGGAGTTAGCTTATTTACATAGCTTATTTTTTACCTTCAAACATCATACATTGTCCTTCATCCGTTTCTCATGAAAGGAAGGAGGAAATCTCCAGCATTTATTAAATCACTAACTTGGGTAACGTTGTCTCCATTCTGAGGGATGCTGTTTATCTTTGTTTGCAGAACACAGGTTGATGGCTTATGATTGTAGGACACAATTAGATTGGACTGTGTCAGTCACCACAGTAACTTAGCCAAGCAGAACTCCCACCTTCCTCAGTAGCCTTGTCTTCTTTATACCCGTCATGATGGTGATTACAATGGTTCAGGTCCCCACTCCTCAGTGGAGATCTTTTTCATTTGTATAATGGATGATTATGTTAGGGTCAGAGTGCAGCTAGCACCGGCAACCTTATGTTGCTTAGTATGTGATTTCATATTCCATCTTACAGAATTTAGATGAAGAGCCTAAAAAATAAGGGTGTCTATCAATGTGTCATATTCTGATCTGTATGGTTTCCTAGCGTGTAATCACTTGGTGAAATTTGTACATCAATGTGAAGTATAAACGTGATCAGAGAAAGCAATGTATAGATTACTTATGTACAGATTCTGCTTTAGGTCCAGCCAGCATGGCTGAGAGGATCACCTTAGAGCCCCAGACTTACATTATTGATATAGTGGATGTCAATTTTGATTCTTTTTGAACATCTGCCATTACAGCCACGAGGTTCTCTACAATGCAGTTGCTTTTGCAAACTCTGGTCTCTCTTTTATTGTGATCTATGGGACTCTTTGCTGGTATAACTGAAACTCAATGTTTGTCAAATACTCTGTGGGAGCTGGCAGCAATATGGTATCATCATAAAGCGATGATCAGCAAAGAAAACCTTTATTTGACTCATTTCCCAAAAGGGAAAACAACAGTAAAAGGCTAAAATCCTACAGTTCTTTAATGATGCCAACATCTGCATCATTTTATGGAGAAATTATTACAGATGGAACAATCATATCTTTGCCATAAAAGAAAAGGAGTGGAATGTGATGAAGATTTCTTTGAAGACTTCTGAGCCATGGAAGTTAGAGCTATTGTGCAGGAATGACTTATGAGCAACTTATGTGCTATTGCTGGGAATAATGCTATTTGGCTTCATCTGCCAAGTTCAGTAACGTCCTGGCCTGCAAGTCACACCTGTAGAATTGGTATTTTGTCTTCTCCTTAAATTTGGTTTTCTCCTTAAAAGAAGTCAACAAACAAACAAAAAAACCCACCTGTTTTTTTGAACCTTTTAGACAATTTCCAGTGTGCTATCCAGGTGATAAGAAAGACAATATGAATATTATTTGTTTAGCTGTTTGCTAGCTAGACAAAAGAGAGCATACAGGAAGAGTTCTGGCTGCCTTTTGCATGTAATACAGAGCTAAATATATTGTCTTCTCAAAAACAAAGAAAACAATTCAGATCAAAATATTTCTGGCCTTGAATGCCAGTGTAGTGACGTTCTGTGGTCGGGACATAACCCAGTTCAGCTCAGAACACTAACATAAGTAAAAAAAAAATCAAAAGTCATAGAGACTTTTGATGGAAGTTAATAGTCTTTGTAAGGAGAGGAAAGGCTGTCTTGGACCCAGTCTTGACTGCCTAACTCACATACCTTGTTGGGATTAAAGAAACTATATGAAGTCAAGTTCTTTAATTGTGGAATGGTTAGTGGAATTCACAAATATGGTCTAACTTTGACTTTCGGAGCCTAAATTCAGTGCAAGGCTGTCAAAATAGCTACTTTTTTTCTGGCCCCATTTCCTCAACTTTTTAACTAATTTTGTACATATAAATAATTAATTTAGAAAAGAGAAATAAAAGTAGGAAGACCATGGGATCCTGGTCCTGTGAACAGTCTCACAGAAGTCAGTTTATATTGTTTATTTTTGGTACAACTCTTCTTTTTTTTTTCAAAATTATTGTTCTTTCAAATTTTACTTCCTTACTGTTCAGTTCAGAATTACATGGAAATGTAATCCTGTGCATAGGCAACATTGTAGAATTGATACAGGAAGCTTGATTGCTAAATCATCAATCATTTTAACTGTTCATCATCCAAGATGCAGATTTCTTATCTCAAAATACTGCTATATCTTGCTTGTTAGAAAATGACCCACATTGTCACAGGCATACCCTATTTTTTCTACATTGTTCCCCCAAGGTCCTTCTAGATAGCACACATATCTCCAGACTGGCTAAGCTGAACTTGCTTAGGCTCTAATGAAAATATGCTTGTGTCAACACAGACCACATGATTGAAGCAACATATATTTATCCTACTTCCTGGGGTATTTTGCAGCCTGTGCTCCCTGCTCAGCTAGCTCATTTGAAGCCAAATAGGTGTATTTCCATCATGTTGCTGCAGCCAAATCAGTAACGACTTAAATCCTTGAATCTATCTCTCTCTCTTTTGTCTCTCCGATTCCATTTCTACTTGCTTTAATATGTGAGGTTGAAATAGAAATCTTTCCAGAATAGCTGGGAAATAATTGGCTTCAGCTTCTTTCCTCTATTCTTTCCCCACTCAACCCACCTGGGCCTATGTTTATTGAACTCCATACATTGTCAAGACAGTATTTGTAAATGGAATTTAACTGTAGGTGAACGGTACAAATGTAATAATATTACACAACTCTTGTTTAATTTTGAAGGCTCCATCCTCAGCAACAGCACTTATAATGGACGGCTCAGGCCGAATTATCCATTATTGCTCCCAAAGTTTACAATTAAACTATCGATCAAAGCTGGCAGAAAATTCTCAAGCAGGCTGGGTGTGCACCAGGCTTGTTTTAGATGCAGGCTGAAGGAAAGGAAACCAGAAGCTGTCTTGAGCTAATCCTCTTAGTGCTAACTGTCCTGGATGCAGCAGTGATTATGTATCATGCTTATACAGTTTTAATAGTACGGGTCCTATGCAATTTGCGACCTCTATTTCTACCCAGAAAGATTGGAGTTTAACAGGTTTGGATCCATTGGGAACCAGCTTCGGCTTTTAGGCTTCTTCAGACACTGCAGAATGCATCTTTTCTGGGGAATTCCACAATAAAATGACTGTTATTTATCATTACAAACCTCTTTATCATTTAGTCAATAAAAGGCCTTTCTCTCTCACTTTTTTTTTTCCATGGTGTGCTCAGAGTCAGAAATCTGTATTAGTCTCCCCTGGCCTGAAGGCAAGAGATGTCAAATGCTAAATCATGATCTGCCCTGGCTTTCTGGCTAAATTGTGTATGAAGGCCTGAGGCAAAAAGGTGCACATGCTCATTATTTGAAACAGAATGATTTTTTCGCCTTTCTTTCTTTTTTTCTTTCTTTTTTTTCTTTTTTTTTATTTTTTTTAAAATACATATTGAGACATATATGGTAATACACATACTGTAAACCTCTGAAAAGTATAAAACCTGAAACAAACTAGCCAGAGCTAAATATGTCAAATACATATGCTTGCAGATTGGGAAATAGAGAAGGAATTGTCAAGAAAATCAGATGATCTTCCCCTTTTGAACTTTTTGTTAGCAGTGGGAAAAAAAGAAGTGTTAGGAGTTGACAGTAAGGTGAGAGATGTGGTAAATAATGTATCTGGTCAATTCCCCCCAATTTTTTTTTTGGAGGGGGAAGAAGAGGTTTGAAATGAATCTTAATTTGAATTTGGTGAGAAAACCCACATAGGATCATATATTAAAGCTTATAGTTGTTTTGCAAACTGTTTTGAGAGTGTCATAATTTACTTATTTGTTTGCAGTTTGTGATAGATCATCTTGCTCAGAGGGCGGTGTTACTTTCTTCAGATTGGCTGAGATTTACAAACAAGTTCTAGGACAGTCATTCCTTGGGCAAATTTTTGTGTGAATGTATTTACATATACATATATTCTGGTTTTTCACTTATGTGAGTTTTCTTGTGAAGGAAGTTTCAGGCATATAAAAATATTGATGGGACTGTTATTTCAGGGCTTGTGCTTGCCTTTGAAATAAATTTTTACTTTTTAAATTTATTTATCACTAGGGAAATGTGCAAGATTTTTTTTATAGTATTTGTATTTATAGTATTTTATAGCAGAAAGTGACAAGGACCTTCTATAAAAGTGTATTAAGGTTCAGTATTTCTACAATGTGGACTGGAGTTTCAAAAGCCGCTGTGAAACCTGGAGAGCTGTTCTGGAGAATCTGTTGACACAGTTTTCAGCACTCAGTATTATCTGTATTCAGCAACAAAATATTTTATATGTTTATATGGACTGTCTGCTTTCTTAATGTAAGCAAGAAAGGGATCACAGCTAGTAGAAGAAAAAGAGCTCATGTGCAACTGGGACTTTGTATTGAGCAGGCCAACTTTTTGACATTGAAACTTTGATGATAGTTCCATAAAACTGCAGTTATTCAAGTCCTTCATGCTGTTTGCAAATGCCTGGAATGAGCTGAGGCTGCCTGAAGTTGGATATTCCATTTCTGAAATTTTCAGGAAAATAATTTGATCAGAGCAAGCTTTTTAGGAAAGATTCAGCAATGGGATCACATGCCTTTGATAGCTTGAAGTAAAAACCAAACTCATCAAGCCTAATGTCTTTTGAGCAGTTAAATTTCCATTTTTTAATAAAGGGCTTTATTTTTAGTTAGATCAAAATCAAAATGTGTTTGGTTTAAAATGTCACTGATTCATTGGAGATGTGCAAGTATACAATTTTTAGTTATGATTGAAATGCTCTGCATTGTCTGTATGATTCTTCCAAATTTAAAATAATGCACTTCAAGAAAYTTATATCCTGCCTTATGTAGTTGGATAAAAAATGAAGCTGCTCTGTACACATCACCGTCTGTATTTCTTCTACAGAAAATGATGTCCGGTTGATATTACCTGATTTTTTTCCCCAGCTGTCACAACTGTGAAAGTGAAATTTAGAAGAGCTGCAGATTTTACAATCTGACCCAGGGCATATTAGATTTCATTAAAACAGACTTTTGTATTTCAGCCTTCAGAAATGCTGCATCAGTTTGATCTGAACACGAGTGAAATAAGTTGATGTTTTCATATCCTTCATATAAAGAACAGAATATTAAACAAAAATGCCACACATGAACTTTTCTGCAATTTTACTTTTTGTGTTAAGGGAGAGCTTACTAGAAAAGCTGAATCTTTAGTGTTCTCTCTCTCTGGTTAAACATATTTTCCTCAGCAAAGAAAAAGACTTTGCAAAAACACAGCTTGGTGTTTTGCAATACTGTGCTTTCTTCTTTAATGCATAAGTTGGTGCTATATCTGGATTTACTTGTCTGTGGATATCTTTTTGAGTTCAGGTGTGTGTGAACGCCCAGGCATTCTTGAATAAATGCCTAGTGGATTGATGGTCCCTGCCCCGCTCCGCATCTTTTTACTCTCTTTTGATATATGCAGGCAAAGCCCTCTCACATGGCTGATGATAACAGTATTTTTATTCTATGAAGATTCAACTTGAGTATTTCTGCATTTTTATTTACCACCTGCTGTCATTCAGGGCTGGAGAACATGCATGTGATGGAAAAGAGAGGGTCACATGTATCATGTGTGGGGCACCACACTGGTTAGGTTTTGGACATCCTGCTACTGACAATGAATTTGGAGAGCTGAAGTCCCAAGTCTAATAGCCTTTTCTCAGTCTAGTTCAGTAGACCATGATGTGGTGTAAATCTAGAACTGCAAACTATAACCTGCGACATGTACAGCCTGGACTGAGTAAAGACTTGTGCCTTGAAAAGCAAATAAATAGTCCAATGAGCATAAGCCCCAGAAAATAAGTTTAGTAAACCTGTAATATAATATACATTCTTCTGAGACTTGTGCAAAATCTCTTCATAGTATAATAGCACACTTTCAACATTAAGGCCACTGCAATTCATAAGTAGTTTTTCTTTTTACTCCTGCTAAGGAAAAGGAGTATTATGAAACATTTTGCTAATAAGGACAAAATTACAAAGATTTTAGCTGTAATTATATAAACTGTAACAAAGTCTGCTTAATTCTACTGTTTTAATAAGACACATTGCTATGTTGTTTCTTTCATTCTATATAAAATCTTCTGTATTTTTTAAAGTTTGACTTCTCTGCTGCCATAGTGCCTCTCAGATATCACACAGTCCATTCATGTTTATTCAGAGGAATCTTTTATGAATATCAAGGAAATACAGAATTTCAAACAATATTTGCTGAAAGTTTTCTATTTAAACTGAATCCAGTGTCTATGTGTATTGTTTATTTAGTGCAATAGGTCTACATTCTCCTTTTACTCTGACTGTAACTCAGAATAATCCCTTTAAAATCACTACACTTTCACTAACTTAAAGCTTAGAATCAGACCTATGAATTCTTTATTTGTTRTACAAGAGAAGAAGGCACTTGGGATCAATAAACTTTTAATCATTGTCTTCCTTTCACTTATTCATGGTTTATCTTTCTTTAAAAGCATTTAAAATTTAAAAATAGAACAAAAACTACCAGTGTACCTCCAAGATGAGACCTTATGTTGGCTGTTTCTTGCTATAGTATTGTGAATATTTATGCTTAGTTAGAAATCATAAAACTAAGATTGGTAATAGAAAAACTACCCAACACATAACTATAGCTATAAGAAGTGCAAGTCACATTCATGCATCCTGCATTCCCCAACATGATTCATCAAAAAATAAATTACATTTTCCCCCTCTTTTTTTATCCTTCTGCAAAGCAAAGTGCAGGGGGGCTAATATCAATGTCTTTGTCCAAACTCAAGCTGCCTTTGAGCAAAGTGGATTTAGAAAATAGTCAGATTGTTTTCATATTTTTAATGCTGTGTTTGTTTTAATTTAGTTCTAAGTTCATGCTTCTTTAAGATTCATCTGAATCTCATTCCGTAGCTATGCATGTAATTCAGACTTCCTGTTTTGGGGTTAGACTTGACTTAGAAAATTGTCATTATATTGGATATAAATATAAGGAATGATTTTAAAATGTTCACAGGCTTAATATAGTTCTTAACTTGAAACCCAACTTCTACGTAATATCTCTGTGGAATATCTGAATAAAAATTTGCATTTCAAATGTGAGCTCTGCTGATGACATTTTGTATACAACTTGTCTGAATGCTCTCAGCAGCTCTCATTTCGATCTTTCTGGAATTTAAGTTGGCAGAGCTAAAACCCTATTTGTGCTTATAGTGTTGACATTGTTGTACAACTTGTAGTGATAGCCTGAGTCAAAGACAATATGCCAACCATTCGTTTTTATTATTTCTTATGGATTTTATTTGTTCATCTGCATAATGCATTTATTTTAACTTCCTAATTTGTAAATCCTATTGTATGTTCACATGAAAGTGCAGAATATAAAAACTGCATCCTCTAGCTCAGCAAAACCCTACCAATTGTAAGTAAAGGTAGGATTTGTGGGAGAGTGTTTTGAGACTTTATTACTTAACTATCGTGTCTGTGAGATTTGAAATGACTCAGTAAATTCCACAAGTGAACTTCTCAGGACCTGAATGTGTCAGGTGCTGAATGCCCTTCATTGCTGTTATCATGATGACTACATTTACACAGCTAATAACACTCCAGATACATCTACTACAACCATTATTGACATGCAGGAGCATGTTGGGATTTAGACTAATGCTGAGCTTTAGACCAGTGATGATGAAAAATATCTGGGCCACAAAACCTGTTTTGTTTTTGAAGCTCATCCTTCAGTTTGCAGTATAGACATACAGCATATTGAACGAATGACATGCACAGATGACAGCCTGAGACTATATGCATGAAGTGACATAATGCCTGTACTCATCTGTGGTTAGTTATTTAGTAATAAGTACCATCGAAAGCCACTCTGCTCCCATTTGCTTCTGCCTGACATCAGTTGCACCACCTACTCTGGAATATAAATCAGCAATGAAGAAGGTGTAGCTTTCTGTAAGGGCGTTCACATCCTCCTAAAGGGTGGTGGGGACTTCCTGGTCTCAGCCTGACAGGAAGAGGAGAGGACAGCCAGGTGGGGAGGGAGGGCAAGCACACCTGGCCTCAGCATGGAAACTGAAAGCAGCAGGAAGGCCAGTTTTAAAAGCTGATTCTATCAGTACTATCCAAAATATCTCTGCAAAGTTGTTTTTTTTTTTTTTTTTTTTTTTTTTTTTTTAAGTTTGTCCTATTAATGCTTGGCCCTTTGCTTTTTCCTTCCATGATCCTAGGTTATGGGTTGTCTGAGACTAAGTCTCACTCTTTCTTCTATTTGTTAAGTGCATGTGAAGTGTGTAGGCTGACAAGAGCCACTGTGCTATAATTAGAGAGGATGGAAAGAAGAACGGACATTTATTGACACTTTACTCACAGGGCCACTGGCAGGCTGTTTCCTGGCATTTGTGTAATGAAACTATGATTTAAAAATCAAGTATTATTTTCTTTAAGGAAACACTTCTTTTCAGAAATCTCAACACACAGTGGCCTAAATACTGCAGTCTTTACTCTGGCAAAACTCCAATAGACATCAAAGTTGCTTTTTATTTGATTCATGTCTACAAGTTTTTGCTTTTAAGTACAAACATATCATATATATGTGGCCTAATTCCCAGAAGTTGCCAACAATGGGAGTGGAGAGAACAAGACAGCTTGAAATGTTGTAGTTAATGAAATTATTTGTGTTGCTTTCATAATTACATTTATAACTGCATCATCGTGATGTGATGTGTTGATTAGTATCCAGAGCAGTTCATATAATTAAACAGAGCATAGGGAATTGACAGAATCATAGTAATATAACTGGCTACTGCTTTTGGCACATTTCTGTTTGCATCTGTTTGACTGGAAGATGACCACAGGATGAGAACTGATTAAGAGGTTGCGCCTTTGCACACTGGAGAGATCCTGTATCTTTGAAGTCAAGCTGCCACCACTGCACAAGGGGGTGTTAAGGCTTCACATTCACTGGAGATAGTTGTCAACAGAGTATGTGTTCTTTTTATACAAGCATCATAGGTCTCTTTGCTGAAGAGATCTGCAAGGCTAGTAACAAGTCATTGCCACATATCTGTAGCCAGCAGCAGACCACATTGCAGATGCTAGATGTGAACAAATGCCCCACATCACTCAGAACAAGAGACTGGTGCCTTCTGTTTCTGAGATATCAACTCTCTGGTCATAAGCAAATTGGTCACCTTTGGTTTCTGCCACGTGTAAAATTATAATTTTAGTGGGAAATGTTGGTAGGACTATCTAGCATGTACAAAGTGCTTTGAGTGTGGAGCCTAAATATTGCAACTCTTAGAGAATATTGACAAAAGGGTGTCTGGTTCTCTTTGGGCAGCTCCTGTTTTCAGTGAATTTCTATGACAAAGAAAGTCTGAAGTGGCCAGGCAGTTTTAGCAAGAATTGTGTAAGTCTCTACTACTATTTCAGCTAAAATTTGGAGTTTCTACTAGGGACAATGAAATGATATGCTCTTTTGGCTGAAAATTAGCAGAAGACATCATGTTGTGGAGATGTCTAGTCGTCTTATGAGTATGTTTTAATTTGATCTACTCAGTAGCATCTCTTCACTGATGGATAGTACCAGATGACTTTGAGGTGCAAAAACTCTAATCCAATAGAAGACAGTTTAGCAAACACACACAAAATAAATGACACAATCTAAAAGTTTACCTTTCCATTTGTAACTCTGCATCTTACCTTATTTTTTATAATCAACTTTCAGCTGTCTCATAAAATATGTACTATCTACAAGATGTTCTTAAGGGTTTGGAGTTCAAAGAATTGTGGTGATCTACTCAAATATCTAGTCTGAATTTTATGTGAACGCTTAACAAATGGTTCACAAATACAGTAACTGTCTCGTAATAATCCTTAGAGATTTTGATAAAAACATCTGTTTAAAACACTTCGTGTGTATGTATGTTATATATTTTCTTCCCGTGTTCTTCTGAACAACATAGAAATAAAGACAATCTGAAGCCTTGACACTCTGATAGTTCTCTGATTTTTATATAGATCTCTGACTATATAACCTCTGACACAGGTTCTAGTTTTTTAAACTCACGTGTATTTCAACTTATATAGCTATTCCAATTTTCTGATGTTTTAATATGTTTTCCTTCATGTTAAATTTGTATTCCTTTTCTAAAATATTCTTCATATTCCTATGTACAAAATGTCTGCTATGTAATATTTATAATACACACTTATGCTAATATTGCAGCTTTATTGATCTTGACGCTCTCATTGCTACATTTCACTGTAAAAGCACACTTTTTATTACACTTTATTGCCCCAACAAAGACAAAGATTATAAATTAATATTTTAGAGTGGATTGCCTTTACCTCTCTATGAAAGTCTACCAGTGCTCTGTATACTGCACCTCAAAATCTGCATATATATTAATCTGTGGTAATGGTACAAAGAAGAAAAATTATTCTCTGGTTTTGAAAAAAATATAGGTTAATTAGGACAATATAGTAAATGATTGAAGATACCTTGTATGATACTTACATATAGAATACATAGTAGGATTCAATGCTCATCATTAAAAGAATATTCTTACATTGGGCAAACATGATCCACTAATTTCCTTGATTTTTTCTAGCATCACTAGTTTGAGGGAACCCTTCCAATTGCTTAGCAGTTTAATGATGTCTTTCCTTTATGACAAGAGCAGTTCCATGTGCAGTAGATAACAATTGTATAGATTCCTGTGCTGATGTTGTACATCACTGGTGACTGGCAGTACAATTCATCCACTCAATTTTTTTTTGTGGGCTGATTCACTGATATCATACTTGACAACATTCTAATTCCTAAGTGCTCATTTTTCATCTAAAGCAGCATTTTTTCACACTGTTCTTCCCAAAAGAATCCCAGCAACACAATTCCTTCCACTTACAGGATATGATCATTGGTATTTTTACTGTTTTTTCCCTACTACTTATGACTGGGGCATACTGTCTCTAGTATCTCCTCATCATCCACTAGTTTGCGGAATCTGTGAATGTGTTTAAAGTTTGTTTATTTCCTTTGTAAGCTGAACTATTTGTTCCTGATCATTTTGAGTTATTTCCCTCCTCTTGTCCGCGTTCAGGTTCTTTTCATTGCAGTTGCCTGAATTCTTGATGATTTGTCTTCCAGTCTTAGTTTGGCTTCCTTTTGACATGTATTCCAGATTCTGTTGCTAATAAATTCTTAGATATCTTTATCTTCGCTGATTAAAATGGTAAGATCTGTCAGCTTTTACTATTATATTCCTGTTTTCCCACATGTTTGTTGCTCATGAATTGTTCTTACACAATTTTTTTCTCATGTTTTCTCTGTGTTATTTACTTCATCTATGGGGCTGACATTTCTTCTTCCTCAGTTCAAGTAGGCTATTTGAGATATACATTGTACCATTTAGTCATAAATGAAGAGAGAACAACAACAAAAAAATACACCTTTTCTAGTACCAGAGGTAGATGGAGTTCAGTTTTAACTCTTAAGGCTTGTCTTATTTGACCTGCAAATTTATACATACTGCTGGCATCCACATGCATTCAACATTTTTTCCATGTCAAGAAAGATGCCATTTCTGCAATTTTCCAAGTGTCCAAAGTCCAGTTCCATACTAGCTTTGCATGCTAAGTGCTATACTGAAAAGTTTTCTTTATGACTACTACAGAATTTGAATTTTGTTCCTGCAGTTTGTGGTTTTGCCATGAACTTTTCTTTCATAGGCACTGAATCCAAGTGCCACTTACCTTTCTAACTCTGTGATGTAAAAGATGTGTAATTTGCCATTGCAAGGGTTCCAGTGTTAAATACATTCAGCTTCTGAGTCTTCTCAAAAAACTTCACAAAGGAAAAGTTTGGGATTATGAGTCATAAAAATGCCATTTTAATTCCTGTATATATTGTGGTAAAGGAAGAGCCAAAGTAATGTTTATAAAAGAACACCTAGGGAAAAGTCATATTGATTTTATCTAGCCTGTTTCTGTTGGTTTTATTTTCAATCTTAGCACTTTTTCTGCTAGACATGAATTATCTCTTTTTCAGTGTTTCGGTAGCTTGAATTTACTCACCTTTGGTCACAAGAAAGATGGCTTCCACAAGTTCTCCCTTAAATCTCATGGAGGTTCTTAAACCTCCATGAAGATACTCACTGTCATTTCTGTAGAGGAAGGAATWAAAAAATTGATTTTACTTTGATGACAAGTGAAAAAAAATCTATTTTCAAAATTTTTTTTTAGTAGATGCTGTCTGGTTTCCAAGTTTTGCCATCTTTACAACTTGCTTCCTGTTGGTGGTGCTCTCATTTTCTCTCTCTCATGTTTTTGTTCAGATTTTGTTTCAGATTACAGACATACATGATAATAACATTCTGTGAAAACAGATATAAATCTGGTGACAAATTCGTCTCTGGTAGATCAGCACTTTTTGAGYTCTCATGAGAAACAGTTGAACTCTTAAAAAGTGAGTTGCAGGTAGTTAGTTTGTACATACATAACTATTTTTTCAATATAATATCAGTTATGATTAAAATTGTGCTGCATTTTCTACAGACATAGGTGGTAGAATGATTAAAAAGATGGGGAATGAGGAAAATTTAATTTTTTAGAATAAACTCCCCAAATTCAAAGTTATTTTGATTTTTGGCCATCTCTTTTTAAAACTCTCTTTTTTTTTTCTAGTTTTCAGGAACGAATGTCTAAGGAAAGCGTATGTTTCTTATAAACTTTAAAAATGAATGTCAAGCACACTTTTTCAATAGTGGATGGGAATTTTTCAATTCGCTTCCTTTTGCAAAGAGAGCAGTACTATAGAACATAGGGATTCAGGTTATCTGGTTCTCTGCTTTCAAGTTCCAGCTGCTGGATTCCTCAAATGTGTGTGTCTAGCAGTGTGTATGTGAGAAGGGGCCAGGGTCTTAAGGGTCTAGGTGAACTTGCAGTGTAAAATCACTGCTTTGCAAAATTCGAACATTTTGGTCCATCGGTAGCTTAGGACTATTTTGGTTGTAGCTTAGATCTCTGATTCAGTAGAAAGCCATTGGAACATGAGATACTTTGTAACTTGCGCCTCTCAAGAATTTCTGGATGTGACAAGACTTCAGCATAGTGTGACATTATTGAGCAACATAAAACATCTTAGCTGGAGTTAACTAACATGCCTCAGTCTATTGTTGGTGCTGTTTTGCTTTATATGCAGAATATCAAGTCTCTGGATAATGAGGATGATGCAGAGATGATAGCTTGATTATCTTGCTGCTGCACTTTTGCTGGAAATTGATGAATCCTTCAGACTTTTTACTATCTCGGGCCAGTGTTGCTGGAGAGGATGAGAAAAAGTCGTAAAGATGACATGTTTGTTGTCCTGTTCCCTGATGGGGCTCCAATGTATTACCTGGATCTAATTATCTCATCTCTAGTTGACAGAAAGGCTTCCATGGCACGCTTTCCATCACTAGGAGCCTCCGCCAAGCTTACAGTGGGCTGTCTAATAGCTTGATATATTTTTGGACCTACTGCTCATTGGATGAACAAGCTGAAGTAAATCATGTGTTGACCTCAAAGCATTTATAAACTGTAGAACATTATATTCTCATCAGAGCCATAGGGGCACTAAACTATAGTTTCTCTGCTGTGAAACATGATTTTGGTTATGCACTGTGTTACTAGCGTTGTACTTAAACAATAATATATCATTTGTGGCACATGTCGCCTTCTTTATTGAAAGGCAAAACAAAGAGTTGAGGACAAAAATCATTACTACTTTAGCAATTTTTCACAAAATGCTTTTGTTTTGTACTTGACACAGATGGGACATTGTACTGCAGTGCAAATGATGTATAGCAACATGACAAATTTCATTTCCTTTATAACACAAGAATCAGAATAGTGGATGAATTTGAAGAAATGGTGTTAACTTTTCTATTCATGTTAAAAACAAATAGCAGAATAAATAGTAAAAGGGAAAAAAAAAAAGAGATCGGCTGAAGGAAAAATTCATCCGAGGAACTATTTGAGCTCTTTAATTGTCCTGGCAGATATTGATTAAAGTGTTTAAATGAAAATATTGGAAACAATAAACTTGCTTGTGTTATAGCTTTTGTATCACCTTGATAGTGATAATCCATGACCAAGGAAGAAATTAACCCAAGGTGATACAAACAACCTGGACAGAGCAAATAATAAGAGATCAGTTTTGAGGAAACTAAATGTATTCTTAGGGCTTCTTTCTATCACATGTTATTCAGTGTTTCAACCATGTTAAAGAAATATAAATATTACTTCTCAGCCTTCTTGTTTCAGTTTGAGTCTATTAGTCATTTTAGTGTATTACTGTCTCTTACATTGAACTGTGAAAGATGGCCAGTGGGGGGGATTCAATAGAAATATTTTGGAGTTCCTTTTGTGGCATTACTTTGCTTTTTTTCTTTCATGTGGACTTGTAAGAAAATTACCCAAAGTCTTTATTCTATATCCAGCCACTGAACTCTACATAACTATATCCTGTTATTATTAACCTTTACTAAGAGAGTAACAATTGTATAGCTGTAACATGACAGAGTCCTCAGACCACGCACAAGGATCTCATTATGCAAGGGGCTGAACACACATGGAACAACAAAAAAAAATGAATCTAAAATTTCAGCTCTTTTTCTAATGCCTAGTGTGGACATGTTCCATCTCACTCCTCTTCCAGGTTCCAGGTACAGCTGATATCTGTAGCTGGTCTCATGGGACATCAAAATTACTTTTTATTTTGTTTAAGCAAGAGGTAAGTTTTATATTTTTCACAATAAAAGATGCTAAGAAACTATTTGGTTATTTGGCTCTGCAGAGATCTCAGTCTGGGCTACTGCATCTAGATTCTGAGCAATTAAAACTTTGAGGTTGTTCACAAGTCTGGGGATGGTGCATTAGACAGATAAGGTCTGTCTGCAAAGTAGAAGTCTGAACATGAGCTGGGCTTTGAAGTCCTCTTTCCTCTCTGCTACCAAAATTTTGAAATATTACTAATTTCTGTGAAGCAGATGAGGAAAAGATATCCATGCTAGATAAATGGGGGTGAGGGTGGCAGGAGGAAGTTCATTGCTCATTGTTTTATGAGCAATGAACTTGCAAAGTCTGTGGTTAGTCCCTGTGTGGATTTTCTGACACCTAAGAATGCAGTTGTTAATTTTGCTGTCTTTATCTTGGTCAAGGCATTCAACTGGTCTCCCTCCTATGCCTGTTTACCTGTTTTATAGAATCATAGAATCACAGAATGCTCAAGGTTGGAAGGGACCTCAGAAATCATCGAGTCCAACCCCCCTGCTCACGCAGGGTCACCTAGAGCAGGTTGCACAGGGCTGCGTCCAAGCGGGTTTTAAAGATCTCCAGAGAAGGAGACTTCACAACCTCCCTGGGCAGCCTGTGCCAGGGCTCTGTCACCCTTACTGTCAAGAAGTGTTTCCTTAAGTTTCTGTGGAACTTTTGGTGCTTCAGTTTGTGGCCGTTTCCTCTAGTCCTGTCGCTGGTCACCGCTGAAAAGAGGCCAGCCCCTCCTCCTCACTGCCTCCCTTGAGGTATTTATAGACACTGATCAGGTCTCCCCTCAGCCTTCTCTTCTCCAGGCTGAACAAGCTCAGCTTGTTTCCATGAATCTTGTTTCCATGAATCCTGTGTAGATTTATTTTGTTTGGCATTCTGATACATTGAAGCTTCTATTCTTTGAATATCCTTAGAGATACTCAAAACTTGCGTGGATTGGATCCTGTGCAACATGTTCTAGGTGTCCCTGCTTGAGCAAGGGGCTTGGACTAGGTGATCTCTAGAGGTCCCTTCCAACCTCAACTGTTCTGTAACTCATACTTTCTGTCAAATTTGTTTGGAATTTGCTGAAAGTCTACACAGTTTTAATGACTCAACCACATACAAATTTATCACCTACGTATGATTTCTCTGGAAAACGTACACGTTCGTAAAAGCAGAACAAAGAGTTGTGGACAAATATGTTGTAATAGCTAAGAAGCAAACTGTGAAGAAATATTCATTGCATAAAGCATAGGTTCCATGAGTGTCCTGCTCCATCTTTCCCCTGGTGCTCTTGTGTTATGAACAATGGTTATTAAGCTGATGTGAAATCATGGGTACCCGTTTCCCTGTAAATTCACAGTATGTTTTTTTTCAGTTATCCAGTATGGTATCATTTAACTTCTCTACAAGGTTAGGTATCAACTGTAAGAATTTGTGATATTTCTGTTGTTTTGTGGCTAAAGTTACTTCCCTCTCTCTTTAGCCTCTCCTATCTGTCTTTACTTATGTCATATAGGGTTTGCATCTTACCTTCAGCCAGTGTAAGTTGTCATAGCTTTGACATCATCTGAACCGCAGCTGCTTACACAAACTAAGGACATGATCATATATATGCAAGTGCAGTGAGTCAGGGAAGTCAATCTCTGCTTGAAAGGAAGTATGCCAACTGGTTAACTTTGAAATAATCATTTCTGCTTGGCTCTATAACTACAACAAGGAACTTAACTTCTCCAAATGGCTTCCCTTATATGAATGCATAGGATAGAACTACTCAATTTATAGTTACCAAATTCCAGTGAGTAATTTTACTCTCATATCCTTTTTAGGAGACAGCAGGTTCTCTGTAGGCTCTCATCAGGCAACAAGGCACAGACTGCCTTTGCAGCTAGGCTTTACACTCTGCTTTACACTCTGAGATATATTTAGATATCTCTAGATATCTGAAAGAGGAATGTGGAAGTCATCACATGTCTGGGATGTCAGCATAATCTGGGCAAAAATTATTTCACAGCTCAGATCTGAACTGGATCTGACATTCAAATAACCCTTGTATTGGATATACATTTCTAAATATTTCCATATGCACTTGGCAATAATAGCCTGGATATAGAAGATTTATTCCCTTGGATTGAGCTGAAGAATTTTTCAGCTTTTAACCAACTGAGCACGATTTCTTTTTTTCTGTAGCAAAACCAATTTTCTGGATTTCTTCTATTTCTATCTGTAAAATTTTCCTTCTAGAAAGACAAAAAGTGTCTGACAAAAAGAAATCCTGGGCTCAGAATGCTGGACGCTGTATTGTTACAGGCAGGAGTTAGGAAAACACCATGCTGKTATGACATCCTAAAAAGTCAGGCTTCTGAAATATTGTTTTTTTTCTGTCTTTTGCTAATTTTCTGTGATTAGTTGCTTTTGATATTGCTGCCTTAGATTATCAGATTATTTATTTATTTATATTTTAGGATTTTTAGTGAGGTAAACTCTGACTCTTACACTGAAATAACTTGGTGCCATGCTATGTGTTTTTGTTTTTCATTGTGCTCATCTGTTCCTGTCAGGGAACTTCAGATAACTGAAACCTCAGACAAAGAAAAATTAGGTTTCCTATAATTGTATAGTTGACAGCATTTGGAAAGGTTGTAATCACATACATTAGCTGCTAGAATGCCTATCGGGGGTTTCAATTAGAAGAGAATTCTGATAATAGTGTGTAGGAGGTGAGATTCCAAGAAGCCCAAAGGAAAGAGAAGAAGCTAGTAGTAATTATATTTTTGGACGCAGAAAAAGAGAAAACGTCAGGCAAACAAATATGCAACACGAAAGCTCTATCTTCTTTCTGTAGGAAGACTGAACAAGTCAGAACCAAGTCCCATGATAACCATAAACTGCCAGCTGTGGCAAGAAACATATGAATTATAACTTGCTATGACTCGTTGTACATTTATGCATGGGTAATAGTTTAATGAGAAACAGACTTCATTTGTTTTCCTTTTGATATACAGCTGCAAGTCTAAGTTAGGCTTGACTGCATAGGATATGTTAACATCCAACTATGCTCTAGAAATGACTACAGAGCAACGAATCCCAAGTTGGCTTAGCTTCAAAATGAGCAACATGTCAGCAGTGAGATACATCTTTCCTTTCAGTGACAGGAAAATGTGATGGGAAATTTCATTCTCAGGGGATCTATGCTATGCCCTGACCAATCAGTCAAAATAAATGTTTATTTGTGTGATGATGAAACAATGTGAAAGCAGACAACTGGAAAACATGCTTAACATATCAGATAGGGTCAGACTCCTCCTGAAAGTCTTTCAGAGTTGCTGTCATCCATCTGTATTGATTCTTCTATTGCACTTGAAGACAGCACATGAAGATTGCATTGTAAAACATTGCAGAAAGGAGGTTATAGAGAGCTGATGAGATTTTAAATGTGTTGGCTGTCTTGGACACTCTGCAATCAGGTGTTCTGAGTGTCGTACTTAGCAATATGTGAATCCTTAGCATGACATTGCCTTTGTTTTCACAGATCTTAATGTGTGTGTAATACATGTCTCAACTGACATGCTGTCCCTGCCAAACACCTGCCTGCCTGTCCTAAAGTGTTCTAACTACTGTCCCACTAGGCCGGTCTTTGAAGAGGATTGGTGGCAACTGTAGTTACTGTGTTAGAAAGGTTTGAAGGCTGGAACTCTGTGGGAATAGGATAGTCAAGGAGGATCTTGAAGGATGATGAAGAGAGAAGTTTCTTTGAGTCATTAGAGCCATTTACTTTCTGGATAGGGGATGACAGTGCCAAGTAATCTGCTGTTCTTCCTAAAGGCTGCAATATATATGCTGACTGCTTGGGTTTTGCATTAAAAGAGAAAGGAACACTGCAATAGAAAATTACATGTTTCCTCACAAGTGTGAAGTAAGATTTAAAAGGCCGATCCAAATAATTTTTCAGTCTACAACAGGCCTGTGGTTAGTTCTTCCTGTAGAATTCTGCCTTCCAGCCCTTGTGGGTGTTCTGAGTAAGGTACGTCCCATTAAATTATTCTCTGAAACTGGTTTCTCTGGAAACTGAAACACAAGTTTCACATCATTATCTTGCTGCTATTTGAGGTACCAGGAAGGGAAGTCTGAAGGCAATTAACTGATATGCTATCCCAGTATTAATTTGTAGCCAACAGTTATTTACTGTATACACAATGGGAAAGTACCTTGCATAGTATTTCACCAAAATAGTGCCATTCCCTACAGGCAGCCTTCTTTGGTGACCTTCTAATATAGTGTGCAATGATGAAGATCAGGTATAAGCTACTACTTCTTTTTTTTTTTTTTTTTTTTTTTTTTTTTTTAAAAGACAGTTTAACTGGAGAAACAATTTGGAGATCAGGTGAAGTGAAAATTGGATTTTACAGGTCATAGGGGTTTTGAATGTCCTTTCTGTACAGTATTGCAAATGTTCTCACATTCATGTGCAAAAAAATGGAGGTTGTATTTCTTTTTTGCATACAAAAGCAATGGGTACACCTGAAAATTCATTAATCTACCCTCAGAATTATATTATCCAGCTTTTCACAGTTCTTTGTGAATGCAGATGATGTTTAGGATATGCTACTAAGAAAAGAACGCTTTGTCATTGCTTGCTGTTCTTAGTAAAATTTAAATGACATAGTAGGAAAAGTATATCAAGTTTCAGTACAGAAATGTTTGGACAATCCCACTCCTTCCAAGGTCATGATCATCTTGAATTCAGTAGTCATTTTACTGAGTTAAATCATTCCAGGGTTGGGACTGAAGTGACCTGTTCCAGTCACTCCTTTGAAATTTGTAACAATTAACAGTCTGCTCAGTATTGTGCTATATGGAAGTTTATTCTAGAAATTAAAACATAAAAAAATATACCCTAATGTCTTCCACCTACACCTCAGGTAAAATTAACTGTTTACTGTTTTTTGGCCAAACTACAGAATGGATTTTAAGACAAACAGACATGTTTCACAATGTCATAAAAATCATCATGTTTTAACATCTTTCTTTACTGTTTTGTAGTTTATCTCACATATAAGTTCTATCTCGGTTCCTTGACTTTCATTTGTGAAATCTGTTTAGGCTACCTGCATTTGGGGCAATGTAAGAAATTTAAAGAGATTTACAGGTACATGATAATCATAGTAGTGTCTATAAATTCCTGCTGAGGTAGTGTTTCAAAAATAGAAATTGGAATTAGGGAATTAGGGTTTCATTTATATGAAAGGGTATAACATATAATATATAAAAAGGTATAATTAGGGTTCATTTATATGAGTCTCTGCCCTATGGAGCCTGTATATCCTAGGATCAAAATCCTAGGATCAAATCCTAGGATCAAAATCCTAGGATCAAAATCCTGGGAGGGAATGAATGGATGAAACTGATGAAACTGGGAGGGAATAATGGAGAAACGAGTCAGAGAACAGAAGAGCAATATCATGGAGAGTGTCACCATGTGTTAGGAAGGGAAGCAGCTGCTGTAGTCTAGCCATGGTGGTACATGGGAGTGAACGGCCATGTGTGCCCACACCTTATATTTCAGCCCTCAGGGTGGACAGCAGGAGTATTCTGGTTGGTTGTAACTGCCTAGTTACAGTCCATCAAGTTAGCTGTAAAAACTTCTAGTTCAATTCAATATAAGCTCATTGTATTTTCACACAACAGTTAATAAATAGAACTCATTAGGAATATAGCATTTACACTGGAGCGAGTGATATTTTTTTAAATGTCACACTGAAAAACGCATTTCCTTTAATCAACATCTGCTCTGTGTTAGACTGCCCATAAAATCCTGTGCACTGTTGACAATAGGGACGATGAACAAATAAACAGGAAAACTACAAAAGACATGGTATTAACATCAAAGTGCAATAATCCTGCTCTCTTTCTTTGGCATTTGAAAAATGTCTTTATTTTGGCCCTGAACTGCTTAACTGTCTTTCCACCAATTTTGAGTTTGGACAACAAGAGAGGAAAAAGAAAGTAAAATACTTCATGTGTCTTGAAACATGAGATAAAGAAACAAACAAACAAAATAGAGGATGATAAACTGGTTTGATGAAATTAGAGATTTCTCTAAAGGCAAATCAGCCCCATCTTTTTGAACACTGGTTGTCAAAAAAGATTGCAGAGATAAAAAGAGTATTGCCATCTTCATTCAGTCTGTTCTTGTGCAGGTAACACCAGCATTTCCTTAGGTACTTATAATTAAAGAGAAGCATTTAATGTGCAGTAAATTTGTTTAGAAATGAAAGAGTAAAGTCTACTTGATTTTTCATATTAAAATATAGGTATCTTATTTAGGTGCATATTAAATATTAAGATCAGCTTATGTGGTAAGTGAATGTTACAACGGGCTAAATGCAATCACCTATACAATAGGTGCCTTTGTATTTAGGCAATAAATAGCTAAATACCAGGGGTAAAAGAGCAGAGGATACTTTTTTAGTCATTAAATTAGTTCTGGAATAGGAAAGATAGTCATATTATCTCTAATCCCTTTCATAAACACATCAGAGTCCAGAGTTAAAATCATTGTGGTTTTGTCACTGTTAGGAAATACTTCACTACCCTGATGGTTAGAAATCTTTTAATTTCCAGGATAATTGTGGCTGGCTTATACCTATTTCATTTTGTTTCAGTGCTGTCCTTCAGTGTGAATAGCCTTTTTCCTTCCTGCTGTTTACCCCTGACATATTTATATACAGCAATCACAGCACCTCCTAGGCTTTGTTCTGCTCAGTTAAACATGCAGTGCTCTGTTAGTCTCCTCTAGTAAAATAGGTGCTCCTTTTCCTCTGTTATTGCTTTTCAGCACCTACTCTTTAAACTAATCTGTGTCTTAAACATGTTTGATCAAAACGGTGCTTATTGGTCCATATAAGCTCTCATAAATGCTCAAGCAAGGGCTGTCTTTCTGCTTGTAGAAATACAGAAGCTGATTCATCCTGGGATAACACTTACCATTTTCAAGGACTCCTGTGACTGGTAATCATCCTCTGGCTACTGCAACCATTTCTTTCTCCTTCTCCATCTCCTTCAGCTCCCATAGAATCTATATATTCTCTCCTTCAGATCCCAAAGAATCTATATATTAGGTGTCTAATCCAGGTCCTGTCTGAAGTTGGGATAATTTGTGATTTCAAAACCTTTTATGTTATATACTATACAAAATATAGAAAAGATTTTGCAAATACTGAATGAGCCCTCATTTGCATAGTTCTCATTCATGTGAGTGCTTTGGATATATGGGGAGCATGGACATGAACAGGCCTCCACAAACCATTTGTCAGTGCACCTCACAGACTTCTGTCTTTCTGATGCCCTACCTGCAGGTTCTTTGTACAGTGAATCTGACCTGAGAAAAACATGCTGTTTGGACCAGATGACTTCCAGAATTTCCTTCCAACCTAAATCACTCTATGATTCTGTACACTCAATTGTTGTTGGATTTCTACCTTCCTCTGAAACACCTTGGTACTCTTCAGTATGGTGGAATATCTGAAATGCCATCCATYCTGCCAAGTCCTGTATTTCCACATGCAAATAGGATTTATTAAAGAGTTAATGCATATTGAATGTAGGTATTTAAGGATCTCTTATTTACTTTGGGCAGGTAAATACTGAGTTGTCATGAAAGGTAGTTTACTCAATTTTGGAACATATACAGAGAAAGCTATTACAACAAGAAGAGGAAAACACCAGTGGTAAATGGTAGCAATCATCATTATTTCCCTTCTGACTTTGCAAGTGGTCTGTGTTTCACACAACTAGGCAAAGCAAACATTATTGTATCATAAACCTCAAATAGATGAAGAGGGTTTGAGAGGAAGCTTTTGTAATCTTGCCAAGCTGTCTTGCAAGTTTTTTCTCATCATAGTTATTTCAGTTAGTTTTCTTTACAGAAACGTTTGCTAGTTTGGTCTCCTTTTTTAAAAAAAGGTGGTTTCAAAATGATTATATGATACAATTTTGATAAAACCTTGCTACTGCTTTTTTGTGTGCATGTTTATTTTTCTTTTTTAGAAAAAAAAAAGAGTATTTTTTTTCTCAAAAGTTTTAATAAGTATCTCACTGTTCTCTGCCATAGATCTCTTTCTAAAAACACCTATACTTGTTGGCAGTCTTGTTAAGGGACTAGAAAAGTTCCTCACAAAATTTTTAAAATGAATACTCTTGTTTTATTTCAAGATAATGCATAATTCCATTGTTGAAAATTTGAGAGTTTTATTACATGTGAAGTAAATAAAGAGAGTACAGACATTCTTGGATACAGTGAGAAATGTTTTTTCTGAGAGTCAGCAAAAAAATGATGTAGAGAAAATTCCAGCTTACACTTTTATTTCTGGCATTGACATTTGCAAGCCAGTTTATACAGTTAGTTCTATCCCATATTATATCTATGATTGCTTTTTAAGATATCCTGATGTTACTATTGCTGGCAAAAGATACATAAAATCCCATAGAATGCCTATAAGTTGTATTACAATCTATGTTTTTTCATCTAAACCATTTCTATTTTACTTTTTTTTAACACTATTCATTAAAAAATATATGCAGAAAGGAAATAATTGTTTTTACTGATTAAAATTATAGGTGTGTCTATAGCCTCTCTGACACTGCCATTCTCAGCTCTCACCACTGCACAAAGAAACACTGTTATTTACCCTGGGAAACAGGTGACTGAACTTATAAAAATCACTACAGGACAAGATGTATTGAGGCCTGGCACAGAATGACAAATTCTGGCGGGGTTTGCCAAGAAGAGACATATTGATTTTTAAATGATTAATAAGGAGAATATAATTGTATTTCATTAAGATGGATGGGATTTCATTTAGTCTGTCTTCTCCTTTTCCACTTCAGATGCGAAAGGAAATCAAGTCATCATCAATGGCACCTTGTGTTAGCCTGCCATGGAAACGAGGTCATTGACTGAGTAAAAGAAGTTTCTGAGAGGCTAGCCTGGTCTTTAATGGACTAGTCAGATAACATGGCAAGGATAACAGCATTAAGCTCTTACTATTTTTAGAACAACCAGGAATAAGAAAATATTGATGTCATCTTTCTGTTGGGACTTTCTGATATCTTTCAAGTTGTATATTATCTTAAGTAAATTGAGCTGGACCTATAATTATATATGATATCTCATGTGTTTTTAAGAAGCCATTTGAAGCACTTCATTGTTTAAGCCTGAAGGGACTGATAAACTGAAAGAGAGAGGAACTCAAAATCCTATAATCCAGATGTGTTCTTGATATCCCTATCAAGAAAATCACCCCGGTGTATTCTCAATCATAAGCATATAATTAACGTTTCTGTGGATTTCCTTGGGATTTAGCAATGTAGTTAAATTAAACCTGTACTTCCACAACCTCCTGAAACTGAGGACTTCGTGAAGGAAGATGTTCCATTTTAGATCATCATTTTAAGCACTTCAAGCAACAGTTTAATAAATAGAATAAATATAGCAGATGGCTTTCTCATTTTCCAGCACACGTGCACAGACTGGTAAGTCACATTGCTTCTGGTGACTCAACTGTTCACATAACAGGTTAAGTGAACTAATTTTCATTACTATGCCAGGTTCTAATTTACCAGCATTTCAGTGTTTTTTTGTGGGATCAATTGCATCGTTCCCGTAGGTGGGAACCTGTAGTCGATGTCTTCTGATAAAGTACTGAAATTATTTCATTGGAGGGTGAGACTGAATGAGAAGTACTGGRTATAAATTAGCAAAACATGAAAGAATGCAACTGTTAAAGAATTAATGGTAAGCAGAGGGAAAATAGGAGGAAGGATGAAAAAACTATTAAATAAAACTGATATTCATGAAAAGCTTGAAACCCCAGAATTTTCATATTAATTGGAGTTCGGTTAAGGATGTGAAACTCATCACTGTAACTTTGCAGGTAGAAGTTGAGTTTTTCAGTTCAATCAATGTTGTGATAGACAAAGATAAAGGGCTACAGCTAAGGGTCATTAATTAAAAATTGGTAAAGCAACAAATTGGTGTTGAATTGAACAGGGAGAAAACTGATTTTCAAGTGCTACAGGTGAATGAATTATATGATTAGCTGTGTAATCCTGCATGAGGATTATTCATGTGTTCAGTAAGTAGCACTGAGATCTACAGCTGAAAACATGCAACATGTTATCAAGCCCATTTTTCAGGGAAGAAAATTGAGAGAGTGAGGCAGAGTATTTTAAGGTTAATCAGAAGGGATCCATGAAGTTGTTTCTTAGACTGGGTGTTTATTCACTGTAAGAATTTGAACAAGCAGGGGAGGTGCCAGAGGACTGGAAGAAAGCCAACGTCACTCCAGTCTTCAAAAAGGGCAAGAGGGAGGAGCCAGGCAATTACAGGCCGGTCAGCCTCACCTCTGTCCCTGGAAAAGTGATGGAGCGGTTCATCCTAGAGAGAATCTCCGGGCATATGGAGGAGAAGAAGCTGCTGAGGAACAGTCAGCATGGATTCACCAAGGGGAAGTCATGTCTGACGAACCTCATAGCCTTCTATGATGGGGTGACAGGCTGGCTGGACGAGGGGAGAGCCGTGGATGTTGTCTACCTTGACTTCAGCAAGGCTTTTGACACTGTCTCCCATAACATCCTCATACGGAAGCTCCRGGASWGTGGACTAGAYGAGTGCACGGTGCGGTGGATCGAGGGCTGGCTGGATGGCAGAGCTCAGAGGGTGGTCATAAATGGGGCCCAGTCCAGTTGGAGGCCTGTGGCCAGTGGTGTCCCCCAGGGGTCAGTACTGGGCCCAGTGCTGTTCAACTTGTTTATCAATGACCTGGACGAGGGCACGGAATGCACCCTGAGCAAGTTTGCGGATGACACCAAGCTGGGTGGAGTGGCCGACACTCCGGAGGGACCTGGACAGGCTGGAGAGTTGGGCAGAGAGGAACCTCATGAGCTTCAATAAGGACAAGTGCAGGGTCCTGCACCTGGGGAGGAATAACCCCAGGCATCAGTACAGATTAGGGGTGGACCTGCTGGAAAGCAGCTCCACGGAGAGGGACCTGGGAGTCCTGGTTGACACTAAGTTAACCATGAGTCAGCAGTGTGCCCTCGTGGCCAAGAAGGCCAATGGGATCCTGGCCTGCATCAGGAGGAGTGTTGCCAGCAGGTCAAGGGAGGTGATTCTGCCCCTCTACTCAGCTCTGGTGAGGCCGCACCAGGAGTACTGTGTTCAGTTCTGGGCACCCCAGTATAGGAAGGACGTGGAGCTTCTCGAGAGGGTCCAGAGGAGGGCAATTAGGATGATTAAGGGAATGGAACATCTCTCGTATGAAGAGAGGCTGAGTGAGCTGGGCCTGTTTTCTCTGGAGAAGAGAAGGCTCAGAGGGGATATGATTAATATGTATAAGTTCAGGAAGGGAGAATGCAGGSAGGAAGGGGACAGGCTGTTCTCACTGGTGGCCAGYGATAGGACGAGGGGTAATGGCCAMAAGCTGAARCAYAMGAAGTTCCGTCTCCAGGTGAGGAGCAACTTCTTTACTGTTAGGGTGACAGAGCAGTGGAACAGGCTGCCCAGGGAGGTTGTGGAGTCTCCTACTCTGGAGGTCTTCAAAACCCGCCTGGATGCCACCCTGTGCCACATGCTGTAGGTGTGCCTGCTTGAGCAGGAAGGTTGGACTAGATGATCTGTAGAGGTCCCTTCCAACCTTAAATATTCTGTGAATCTGTGAAGTCACTTTGGAGTAATGCTAGGGTGGAGATGGAGATTTTGGTATTTATTTACACACCTCCTGTAAGAATTGAGCAAGTTTCCTGTAAGAAACAGAGTTTCTTATAGCAGAGCCTTCCTGCAATGTAGAATTATCAAAATTTGTAATATATGTAGCTGATCACGGAGAATGGGGGAGAACCTCTGTTCTGGATGAGTTAGGTCTCTTGTATCCATAGGGGCTGGGGAGAGCAAGGATATGCAAATAGGGTGAAGGAAGGGGAGGATTTGCAGTGCAAAATGCGGGCTGCAAGCATTTTCTGTAAGTAAGAAGCTACAGTTTTTGAAAGAAAATGAGAAGCTCTCAGCCTCTCCTGGGAGAGATTGCACAGTGGTCTCACCTTCCAGTTTGAAATATATTCTCTCCCTGAAACTGCTGTGTCAAAGGATAGACAAAGTTGCTTTATCCTTCCCTTTTTGTGATGAGCTTGGATCCCTTCAGTTCCTTGAATCACTCTTCAGTTTACCTGGTGCTTCTTCAGGCCAGGCCTTTACCTCTGAAACTTTCTTCATCATGTGTAGCTGAAGAATGACCCCTGTTGCATTTTGTAATACAAGAGGATTCATCTTATGCCCTTGCACCTTTACATCCATCTTGTTTATGTTGGCTGTCCAGGAGATTACTTCGTTGGTACTATCTACCCTACAATCTGGTATAAATCGCTGATGGGGGCATTCCATAACTAAGGTTCAATGGGATAAGAGGTGATACAAAACATTTTTATAGAATATCCCCATTCATTGAGACATGACTTATCCTGACAGGTGCTTTAATGAAATATTATGAATATAATGAAAAGAAACTAATGATATCAGCTGTGGGTTTGATCATGGAGAAAGACTCTAGTGACTACATCACTTTGGAAGTTTTCTAATAAGAATCTTTCTCAAAAGAAAAGCACAAAATAACGAAGATTAAATACGGTGGGTAAATAATGTTGTTTGGGATATAACTGCGTCATTTTAAGCAGAAATTCCATTAGTAAAGAGGTATATTCATTCTTAGATAATGCATAACCTGTCTAATAAAAGCAGTCTGTGATGTAATGAGGTTTGTATCTGTTCTCTGAATTGAACAGAAAAGCACATGGAATCTGGGTCTTCTGCCTGCCAGGGAGGTAGTCATTCTGGTGCAATGAAGGTGATTTGCCACTTGTCTTGCATGGATTTTTGGGAGTTTCCTAGTTTTGCTCCAAAGAAAAAAAAATGAACTATTTTTGAGATTGGGGAAACTTTTGCTGGATAGGAAAAGCATTTGAGACCTCTCTCTACTACAAGCTTGGGTATAATCTCTCGTTTTGCTTCAGAGTCTTCATAATGTTCTGCAAGACATCTCTCACTGTCTTCATTTTTTTTTTTCCTAGTAATGGTCTAGGAATATTTTCCTACATTATTTTATATGTACAGGTGTTATTCCTGTAATAACTCATGACTAAAAGTTGAATCCAGATAAGTGCTCAAGTTAATCGTTACCTGATGATTATACTACATATATGTTTGGTTACAACATTTATCCTATTTATTTCTCTCTTTCCTTTCTTTCCATGTGAAGCTTACAAATAATTATTCTGGACATGTTCGTTTTGTTTAAAGATGTCTTGGCAATGTCTGAGATGATTTCTCATGGGCTATAAAATCAAAACTGAAGGAATGTAGAAATTAGATACTTAACAAAGACTTTATTTGTTCTATAAAGCTAATTAGTCATTTATGTCTGTCAGGTTAGTTTAAAATTAAATATCGGTCAATTAACAGTTGTTACTTTTGTTAGCTCCATTTCTGATCAGTCATGCTGAAATTATCACTGAAATTCCCCAATTTAAGTAGAAATTTAGATGCAGAATTAACTTTTTTTGGTTTTGCTAAAATCAAGACTGATTTTTAAAGCTTTAATCTGATAATCCTTTTTAATATGGATAAACAGCTAAGTAGGAGGCTGAAATTTAGTTTCACCTAAGATTCAAATCTGTTGTATGTTAAATTATCAATTTGGTAGACTTGTTTTCTAAGCATTTCACAATTTAACCTTGGTTAATATGCTATACCGACTAAATCTTACTAGCTGCACAAACTATGATTATGGAATTTTAGAAACTGAATCTTGTATTTGTGTATTAATTAAAAGCAATTCCTCCAAGTAACTCATGTACTTTATCTTAAAAACAAGGATAAGGTATTTTCTGTTTCCTTATAGCCAACAAGTAAGAGCCTTAACTTCTTTCTTGGTGACTGGATGTATTTATCAGACCACTCACAGTTTCTTTATATCAAGCAAATTTCTCAAGTCTAAAACTTTCCTTGCTCGTATTTTTGCCAAGCTAAAACTCAGGATAATGTCTCATATCACTTTATTAGAAAAGCACAGTGCAATATCTAATATTTGCCAACTTGATTATCGGCTCTATTTTCACTTTCTGACCTCATGGGATGTTACCATTATTGCACTGGTTATCATGGAGTCTCTTATCTAAGATATACCTTCAATACTGAATCTAGAAACAAACGAACAAACAAGCARACAAAAAGATAAATGAAACAAATTCACCATTTCAGGTTAGAAATTATTCTTAATATTTATGTTACATTTTTCTTTGAATGCTGTTTCAGTTTCTCCACCATTTTTTTTTTCCATTCTCTCCTTCCGTCCATAATTTATTTTTATTGGTTACAGTAAGACTGCAGGCTTTTCTACAGCTGAGCACAGCTGCTAATGTTTTGCTATTCATTCCACATGTTAGCTTAAAAGTGTATAATAATCTGTTTTAATCGTTGCCTTTGGCTTTTCCTCTTCCCACTCTGAGAAGTGCCCTCTGCCTCTGGTCTGGCATGGCCATAACCAGAAACTGATCCTAATTACATCAAACTGCTCTCTGCCAAAATGCCCATATATCCATAACAAGTTTGAATAACAACTGCTAGGAGACAGAACTCCATACAGCTCCCTGGAACATGCTTCAAATTATCAACTGTAGATGTGCTGACAGGAAGAAAATCTTGTGGGCATGGTAGGAGGCTAAGCTACCTCTAGCCCGAAAGGGAATACCTCAGCAATACAAATGTAATGCTATTTAAGCTCCCTCCTTCAAATCCCCGCAGCTCTGAGGAAGCTCCAAATTATAAGAGGACTCCTAAGGGAATGGCACATAATCAGACCTGCTGAAAACATGTTGAATAGCGCTAAATAAATCCCAGTTCTAATTATGTTACTGAGCCTGCATGGGGACTGCACATCTGGAAGTCTCCCCAAAATGTTGTGTGGTGGTGCAGCAAGGCACAGTTAAGTGCTTAGTAGTCCCTGGTAGCCCAACAGCTATCTGCAGTCCTCTCACAGCATAGGATGAGCCAACATTAAATCGCAGTTTACTTAACCTGAAAAACTCTTCAGTCCAGGAGGCATCTGGACTTGAATTCCCCTCTTAAATTGGAGAGGACAGCTCACTCACTGCTGTTGGGGCAGAACCTTCAAGCACTCTCAAAAACAAAATTAATCCTTTCCCAGGAATTGACTATATGTAAAAGAGAGAAGCAACTTGGGGCTCTGCCTTTAGAGGGTGATGTTTTGGCATTACTGAAGTAAGTGAAAGTATTGCCACTGGTTTCTCCGTTGAAGCACCTGTTTCAGTTGAAACACCTCATAATCCCAGCAAGTGTTGAAAGAATTTGCAGAACATGCTCAGCACCCTGCATGATGTCACTTGCAGAAAATTACTGTGTTTACCCTAAGGAAGTGTAGTTCCTTATGCTGACACAACTGGCACTTCTCTGAGTATCCCTTTCTGCTATTGTGATTTTTAAGGGCTGATTCTGCAAACACGTACTACCTGTATGCTGACTCAGACTATCTGGCATCTGTGAAAATGAATTGTTTAGTTTTCTGAATTTGTTTATGCTTTTTTTTTGTGTGTGTTTTTCATCAGTAACTCTGATGTACTACAGTATATGTAGTAGATCAGTAGATCACAGACAGTAGGCAAAAGCTACTTAAAACTATTTGAATTCCACTATACTTTTATTATCTTTTGCTTCTGGTATTTGATTAGTTGCCTATCAGAAAAAGAAGATGACATACTAATTATTTCTGTAATTGTTATACCAATATACTGCTAATATTACTGTGGTCTATAGTCAGATTCTTCTACTAGACAGATTTTTGTACTAGACAAAAATCATGATGATTTTGAAAGATCAACAAACTGCAGATTGATAGAGATTGGAAGAGAATTTGGGGTAAGCACCTCTATATACTTTTTTTTCTATTAGACACTTRCCTCAGAATACACTTTTGGCCATTGTGTTTGGCCACAAACACAAGATACTGGGCTAAACTGACCTTTGGTCTGACACAGTCAGGCTGTTCTTAGGCCCATGCTGCCACAGTCTCATGTAAATGTCTTAAATCACAAAAGGTTCACAAAATATTTGTGGAGCTGTTCAGACAGGAAACCAACAGCATTTCTTTCCAACACTGCTGTGCTCGTCAGTATGTCTTGTGCTATAAACCAGACATTTTTTTCACACTGGCAGCTTCTCACTGTTTGCATCGTTCTTACCAGGTGATCAGAAAGGGCCTCATGCTGTTACCCACTTTGTTGAATAGAAGGTGATTTTACATGTAGGAGTGCATGGAGCGTATAGATGAAAAAAAAACTTGGAAAGATGAATAGTTCCTGCTGAAACTAGCAGGGAAGGCTGAATGAAAGATTAATATGCAGTCCCCAGTTATGCTTCCCACAAATTTTATTGATTATTATAGTGTTTATTGACTAGTTTCTGCTAGAGGTGCAAGAGGTTTAGAAGTTTCTCCTTGTCAATTCAATGCTGTTTCCTGAAAGTTCTCAAAATAAGCACAGAATTGATTAGTTAACCAAGTTTTCTCCATGCTAAAAGGTTAATCTGGACAATAGGAAATGTCCAGTGTTCTGGTTTCTCCTGGCTTTGTTTCTGAGACTTACTCGTCGCTTTGAATACATGACTCTCAGTAAGCTTGTTGTCACATTGGAACAGTAAATGTTTGATGTCCATGTTTTGAGGATTCTTTATTTTGATAATGAATAGACATCAAAAAATACTTCAAAGTGGTTGATGAGCAGTCCATTAGCCTAACAGAAATAKGTACTCATACAAATGATATGGTGTCTTGCTGTTTGAAGATCATCCCAGTGAAGAGTTAGAAATTATAAGMTCCTCTCTTTCCCCTCCTCAGTATCCTTAGTTTCCCTCCTAGAGGTGTGGTGACATTTTTTTCTATATCATCTCTGTAATCTCTCCTCCTAAACAAATTATTTTCTTCTGCCATATTGAACGTAACTTACTGAAGTCGTTTGATTTCTGAGTTTTAGGAGCTTATTCATCCAAAATCTTACAACAGAATATTGATTGTCTCATTTAACAGAGAGAACCCCAATTTCTTCTCTTCTTCCACGCCCAGTAAAAAGCACAGTTATGAGAAGTACATTTGCTAGTCTTATTTATGATTTTATTATCATGAATGCTTTCAAAATTATTGCTGCCTGGATGCAAAGGGGAAGTTCTGACCAAATTATGAATCTACAGCAAAGGGTGTGAAAAATTATATTCTATAAGGTCCAATGCTTTGTATTGATCTTACAGAAGAGACAAATCTCATGGGTCAAAGTTGAAGTGATATGGACAAGTAAAATCAATAATAATTTTTAAAATAGGCATTTTTTCTTTTCTTTTCCTAATTCATAAGAAATAAAAAAAGCATCATAAGACTAGCACAATATTGATGTTTCACAGATTGCTACTGTATTTTTAATTAATTGCATTTTGAAAAATATTTTAAAGAATATCCAGTTGGCAAAATCTGTTTCAAAAATGTGTTTTCGAAGCTGGATTCTTGCATTTTTGTCAGAATAGATCTGTCTTCTATTGTGGCAGGGCTGGACAAAGCTTTTTGCTACTGGAACACATAAAGAATTACAACCCTTCCTCTTTCTTCAGTAACAATTACAAATGCCTATGACAGCATATAGGGACCTCTGGCACCTTGCAGTGAACCTCACTGAACAGTTACTGCCTTCATCTGTTTTTGTCTTCTCCCTTCCCTCATGCCTATGGAGTAAAAAGCAAAAAGGAACAACTATATGTTCCTTAGCTGTCCGTTTCTCAGTCTGGTGTAATATCATAGTCCCATCTTCATCATTGTATTAACTGAAATTATTTGAGTAAGAAAGGCAAATACATTCTATTCTCCAACTGCTCCTGCCAGTGGTAGAAATGAAAAGTCCTCCTGGAGAAGTGAGGCAGAACTCTAGAGCTGGTAACCTGCTGGTAAGAGCAGCAATCCCCAGAAGTTTACTGAGAAGCCTACCAGAAAATACCTTTACTGCTACACACCTGCCTATATTGTCTGAATGCTTGTGCTGATTCTTCCTTGCTAACCCTTACTCCATGTGGACATGGAAAGATATAGTTTTCTTTTTTTCTAGAAACATAGAAGAAGTTCTTCTCTGCTGAAGTCAAACAGCTTTCCGCTATTGATTTAATGGAAGTGGATTTAGAGCAAAGCCGATTGCTAGGAAAACCTTGCAGTTATTAAGGCTCTTGATGAGGTGTCTAGCCACTGGGTATAGGATAGGATGCATACTGTCATATCTGTCTTTAAACAGAATCAAAATCTAGGGGAAATCCCAGTGCTTGAAAACAGTCCAAAACTTCTGTTTTGGATTTGAATATTTCAGGTTTCAGCATGAAAATTTCTTGTAGCTTTACCCTTTTCTGTCAGCACACAGAGATTTAGTTGAGAGATGATTAGCTTTTTGTTTTCTCTTTAGAAAAATCAGACTGCTGTGGATTTCTGCCTCATATAAATAAACCTCCCCTATAAATTAGAGGTCCCTCAGTGATTTCCATGACACCTAGTCATCAGTGTCCACCTTCTTGAATGCCTGCATGCTAACATGACCACATTAATGTCTTTGGTGATGATTAAAATGGAGGATATCATTGTACAACATATGTCAGAAATAAATGTTTATTGGCAGGCATCCTGGAGAAAGAGATCATTCATTTTGAAAGAGAATAATTATATACTCCATTTAAAATATTTTGTTAAAATCTCAGGCAAATACTTTGTTTCTGTCTTCCATCTTTCCAGAAAGACTCCTTTTATCCTTTTTTTACTTCCTATGGCATGTGTATCTCACTTTAAGATGGAGAGAGAAAAAAAGAAAAACGCTTAGACCAAGATGACTATTTTCATTGGTAAGGTTTTGGCTTTCTGCTAAGTGCTTTAATTTAAAGTGCCAACAATGTGCTCTACATTGAGCAGACCACTGAGAAAAAATATCAACCCTAAGAGTATCTTTGACTTCTTTTAAGAGCCTTGTTGCAAAAAGTATGCCTTGAGCTAAGTATCGGATAACTTGATAAGCAGAGACTGTATATGTGGGGCTGTAGGCAGAGGAAGAGAATCCCGCAACCACAATTAGAGCCGTTAGTATTACACAGAATCTAGCGACCATTAAACAAACAATTATTTTATTTCAAATCTCTTCTAATTAAACATTAGTCACACACTCTCCCTTGCCCTCTATTTCCTGTTAGAAATCACAACCCTAAAAGAGCTTACTCTAAAGATTCCATAATTAAGCAACCAGTTGGTTCAGGAATGTGAAAATCATTCTTTCAGAGGGACAGCAGAGGTGACTTCAGGTGAAGGGTTACACCACTGTAGCTACAGGCAGAATCAAACACAGAGTACATATAAACCACTGTCTACAAGCATTTTAAAAGTGTGATGGGAAGTGGATGGAAAGAGCGTAACAGAGCAGATTGAAGTAGAGAAAGAAAAACAATAGGTACAAATTTCTACCAGTTTCCTCAGGCATCCATAGCAGCTGCTTAATGATACATGTATCATTATATCTTGAAGTAGTTGGAGGGCAGAAGCAGACTTGATTACACTACAGACAATTGTTTCACAATAATTCTGGACCATTTTTCATTAGCTGTCTCCCCTCACAGCAAAACGAAGGATAATTTTTTAGCAAAAAATCTTATACCTCTGGAAGGTTGTCTAACAGTTAAAGATTTTTAATAATTCATCATGCGAAACATCTTGAGCTAAATACTGAATTTCTCAGCAATAACAACAAAAGATGAATGAAAGGAGCTGAGGTTAACTTGCTCTGATAGAAACAAAAGGGTAAATACAAAGAACGATGCTATCACTGTTCCATGATTTATCAGTATATTTTTATTACACCCTCTGCTTTGATGCGTTTTGTCACTCAGTCTGTTGAGCCAAACCAGTTCATTCCAAGCAAGCTGATTAAGTAACTGATTAAAAAAAAAAAAAAAAAAAAAAAGGCAGCAGATTTGTCTGCCTATAATCATTTACTATCACAGAAGCAATAGGCTGCAGGCCTTATTGTTAAGCATGTCTGATGATGTTACCTTTAGGAAAGACAGGGACATTTGGTTTGATTACCTGGCCTAGCTAATCAAGGTCAGCTAGCTAATCAAGGTCAGCAGGTGTTATGATAATTTAATCAAGATAATTTAGTCATGGTAACACTTAAATGTAGGACTCCTGCCTTAATTAGGTGGATATATTGTGTCCTATTAGGAAGGAACTCTTGGTAGGAGAAGAAGTCTTGCTACTTATTTTAGGTTTTCTTCTCAAGCCACGTTGGAACTTCTCTGAAGGGCRAGTCTAAGTCTCAGCTCTTAAGTTGTCTGAAATTATATGGCCCAAAATTACAAAAGCTGTTTAAAGATAGTTATATAGGAGAATTCTTCATGAAGAAACCAGAAGATGCAGGAAGACGAGGTGTATGGGGCCATTTCAGCATGGTAACAGTAGTAGCCTGCCATCCAATGGATGGGGAGGACCTTCCAAAAGAGTCAATGCTGCAGCACAGGATAAGGTGAAGTGATGCCCGAGCCTTGTTGTTCGTGCTGCGGAGCAGGAGRAAGTCACTGGCTGGATGATTGCAGCTTCTGATACCCCCTCAGAGGTGGCAGCCATCTTGGCTGTCCAGCGTGGTGAGCCCAGTGGTGGCTGTGTGTCTGAGTGCTTTGGCAGTTGTTCCTAAAGCCTGAGCACCTGAGGATGCAGCTGGATTTGTAGGATTTAATAGAGTGGATTAGAGAGGTAAAATGAATGGGTGTGGGAGTGAAGCATTTCTTATACCCACATCCGTGGTTTTGAACACTCCATTAAGGATCTGTGTGCCTGCCTGCCATTCTGTGTGCTTAGATTCAACAGGCTTTCCCCATGAGATGGTTTGAATACTCCTGTAATGAATTAAAGCACTGTCTGCCTTTCTGAAATGCATAAAACTCAGAAGTTAAAGGAAAAGGCCTCAGTTTTTCAGGATTCCAGTGTGGGACATCCTCGTAGACAGTGATGTGACCCAGGAGGTCTATTATGAAGACCTTGTTCTTATGAGCAAAACATTCTTCTTGATGGGATGAAGCAGATAGAGCAAATGGCGTGAATGCTGAATGCTAATTCTTTATCTGCATTGAGAAAGTGTGGGTTTTTTTTTCTTTCTTGAGAGGTCACCAGTTCTCAGATTACACAAATACCTTGTAAACATTAAGTGCTGAATTCTTAAAACATTGAAATTATATAATATCCCCTAGGTATGGCCATATCTACTTTGATTCTGTTGTTTTTTATTGGCTTCCARTATTAGGACACTGAAAGCTAGGCATGTCTCTTCAAATGGCTGTTTTAGCTGTTTAGTGATTCTGCAGTCAAACATGTCTTGAAGTACTGGGTCCTGCACCGTTCATTGAATTGCAATCTAGACAGATCTTTAATCTTACTCAATTCATCATTGTCTTGTTTGAAGATTACAGTTTCAGTAGATTTTCAGAGAAAGGAAGATAGCTGCTAACTGTGGAACACAGCAAACTAAAATATCTTTCTGTGTTCACTTTTCTATTGCCCTGGCACTTGATTCTGTTGTTTTTCCCACCCTGTGAGTTATAGCTTTAGTAAAGCACTGCCAGATTCAAGCAAGCAGGCCTCTGCTGGCACTGAAGAATGACAATTCTTATCTGTTTTCTGTAGCCTGACATTTTCARTAAGGCCTGGAAGGTTTGGTTAATAGGTTTGTCAAAAGAGAGCTACAATATAAAACTCTGAAATATGGAATGAGAGCAGAGTAGAGAACCTGTGTCACGTTAAATGTTACCAAAGCAATTTCTAGGACACTAATTATTCACAATAGATAACTAAATTGTAAATCTCTATTACAAGTGGCTGATTGAATGTGAAAGTTTCCTTGGAAAGCATWTTTGAATGTCTGCTACATTAATAGCTAATGCATGAGGAAAAGAGTAGATGTGCCAGAGGCTTTCAAAGATGAGAGATCAAAGGATGAAAAGACAGTAACTCCTAGTTTCATTCGCTCTACAAGTACCCAAATACATATTTGCATTATTAAATGACCTATATTTTTGTTTGTTTTAACCTAACATTGAAAGCAAATTCTCTGACTGTAGCTAAATGGAGAAAAGACGAAGGGACAAATTTCAAAATATGAGTATCTAGATACGTGTATGAGAACGTTGCTGGATTTTTGAAGAATAGTGAGAATGAGGCTCTTCCTAAAATTTCATAGCCTGTGTTTGGGGTGCAAAGACCCTACTATACCACTGACATCTTCTACACCAGTACATGTACTATTGTGAAAACTTGCCTCCTTTTCTTACTGGAAAGACCATGCTATGGGCAGAAGAGGGTCTCCAAAATATCCTTTTAGAATACACACACCATTCAGTGATTCTGTTTCKTAAGTAGATTCCTAGTCACCCTTGTGGATGCTTTTGAATGTTATTATTTTTCGTTATTAATTCTTTTTATTGGATTAAGTTTGCAAATTCCTTTATTCTTTGCCATAAGCATTAAAATGTCCTTTTCTTTTGCTTTTTGTATCAATGGCTATAGAGGTTTGTAAAAATGACAAAAAGGAGAAACAGTGCCTTTAGTTAATTAGTAAACATGATGATACTTTAAGACCTCTGTTTGTGATGACAGAGCATCCTGATATCCACAAATGCATTCATACAGTTGATGTCTGAAGTCTCTTTGGGCGTTACACAAGAACAGATCCATTTCCTGTTGTCTCATATTGGGAATAATCTGAACCAAGGTGGGAGGAGCTGATATTTAAACAGATTTTCAGGACTTCACTGGTTTGATGGATTTCCAAAATTGGACAATTCTGTCTCTGTTGCTGTTTGTCTTGTATGTTACTGTAGCAGGTTAATTAGAACTATTGTGCATGAGCTCTGCAGAATAACCTAGGTGTAGGAAGCGTTGGACTGTCTGAATKTGTCACAGTCACTATGCTTGCGCAACAGAGTTGACTTTTTCTGGAGCTYACTTGTTGCTTCTGCATGTCTCATTAATTCCGATGAATCCTAAACACATCAGATTTATTTTGCTGTGAAACCTAAGCAGAAATATTTATGTCCATAAAGTCATGAACAGAAACATAAGCACCTTTTTTTAAAACCTGAGTCGCTAGTTCTTCCCAAATTACCAACCAGTACCTTTGCATATAGTTTTATTTAAATCACAGCTTTAATATGGTTTTGTTATTATYTTGTGCAAATATCTGGTATGTCTAKTACATTTGTAATAAAAAGCTCTTCTTGTGTCCAGCTACCCTGAGATTCATGAAGTAACCCTTCTCATTATGACGTATACTCTCATAAGGATTTAGTTACTGAAAATAGTGCAGAGATTTTCCTCCATCCTACTGCAGTTGGTATGTGTGAAGTTGCCAGTAATTCTAGATTCCTGTCATTCTGGACTTTTGTCATGCCTAAAGCATGCACCAAAATGCCTCGGTTGTAAGAATTACCTTTTCAGTAAAAGACATAGAGGAGAGGCTCATCACTGACCATCTGGGAAATGTCTGACTCCTGCTCCACCAGCACTTCATATTGTGATTCGTTTTAGTTTGCAAATCTGGGTTGCTCCATTTGGGAGTTGAATTCAATTTACTAGATAAAGGATCCAGATATATTTTTATATAGCGAGAAACTTGTATTTGATCGGGAGACTGAAAGTAGAGGTTCTTTGCTAGGCCTTTTTGTAGAGGTTTTGGAGATGGTGAAACCAGACGAAAAAAGAAGTCAAAGTGGTTTGCATGCTCTAATACATGTGCACTGGGTTTCAACCACGGAGATGAATGCTGCAAGCATTCTGGATCCAGTTTGATATCTGTGGCAACTGGAAAAAAAAAAATGTAAGTCTGAAATCAAAATTTTTCCTGGACTTTGGGGGAGTAGGGACTTTTTGTTCCTTTTTTTTATTAACAATTCTTATATGAATTTATAATTGCATTTAAATATAACATTCTTGCAGGCATGATAGAGATTTTTTCTTAGTGAGAATTGTTCTGCTTGAGATCTATGAACTGGCTGAATTCTTATTCTGTGGTATAGAAACAGCTTCTTTTTATTCACTTACCTGACTGGATTCTTCAAGAGCTACCACAATTTGACTGTCATGCAACTGCTCTCAAATCCTCAAGAAACTGGAGTACCTTCTATTTAATGAAGTGTATTTTTTAGAAGATCTTGCTAAAACAAAGTTGCCCAGTAGTGTGTTGGTAGGGAGCTGGGGTGGGCAGGGGAAGGAGAAGAAAGGGAGAAAAGGGTTATTGTGCCAATCTCTGCTTTGACTGATGCTTGTGTGAAGTCTGCTGCAACTATCCCTATTCTTAATGAGGTGTTTCTAGAGGAACACAAAGCCCCAGCAGTGAGAAGGTGGACCATGGAGCAAAATAACATTTCTAATCATTATTCTTCCCTTCCTTCTAGGCACTCATTCAAGGGTCTGTTAGTAATTTGCTCAACAGTCCACACAGATGTAATGATAGAAAAATGAAAGCTTCTCAGAGCTCTTTGCATTAAAAATTATTTATTTTCCCATAGAAAGTGTCATAAAGCAGTGAAATAGGCTTTCTAAKAAAGATATCCTCTAGTCATACAGGAGTTGTGAGATCAACTCACTCCATAAGCAGGATGGACTGTGCATTGGGGAGGTGGAGCAACCAGAGTTCCTTCCAGTATTAAATATTGAAATTCATAGGAGCTTTTACTAAATAGGGGCTGCCAGAGCAGGTTGTAAGCGATGGTGATGTCCTTTAAGACTGTCACATAATAACTTGTTCTGGTCATGTCCTGATATTATATGAGGTTGATAAAATCTAGGATTATAAATTGTTCAGTTTGCCATTATTATCCAAGTTAAATGATTTTTCGATACTTCTGAAAAGAGAACTAATGTGCAATTAAGAAAATGCCATTGCTATCTCTTGCACAAGCCACCTTTTAATACCATCAGCTATACCAAATAAGTCTATATTTCTACAGAATTACATATTTTAATTGGTGGTTAAAGTTCATTCAATTTAATATATTTATTATAAACATGCAGGATGGTGAAATAGAGTGAAGAACATACAGGGTTATTTTGTGTATGCTTTTTCATTAGTCATGTTCATACTCTATTTTGAATATATTTAGTTGCAGAAACAGTAAAATACCATTTAAATAATTTTTGCATGACATAAGAAGAAAAGGGGAAAAGGATTTGAAGGACATTTACATTTTTACGAGAAATGACTCAGCAATTTACATTTGCAAGGAAGCAATTGTTTTTTCTAAATAAACCATCATGTTCAAAGTTGATTTGTTGCAAGAAAGAGCTGAAATTAGTTACTGACATGCAATAATTCATTTCTTATTTTACCAACAGTAATTAAATTGCCCGGAACTGTTGTCATTTAACAGTCTATTAATTGACTAATGTGCATTACTTGCATTCAGGCTATAGGTAAAATCCAGGGATTAAGGAAGGAAGAAGGAAGGAGAGCAAAAACCTCACTGAGTCTCATAACCAGCATAGAAAATGATTAATTTATTTCAAAATGGAATATAGTTTGTGCAAGCACTATTACGGTTAGAATTTAAATATGCAATTTCATTCAACAACAGACTCAAGAAAGAAAAGATAATCATCTCTGGAATTCTTAGGAGGGTATAAAAAGGATAATCAGTTGTACTTTCTCTCAACACTTTGATTACATGATTCTTCCATCCTTAAAATGAATAATTTCTGTCTGGAACAGAATTTGACTTTAAAATTCCATATTTTAATCATATATTTTCCAAACATTCTGATATTTTCTTTCTTTTATTCCCTTAGTATCTAATGAAACTTTGTCATGCACGTTAGATAGTTTCAATCTAAATAGCACTACACAAACACAGATATAGGCAAGTTTATTAGCTTTGATTTTGTCCAGTCAAATATGACACATTCCTGTGGTGCAGTAGTGACCTATATGGGGAAAAAAATCAATGAGGTCAGCATCTAGATCCCAGCTGAGAATAATCCACTTCATAAAAATAAACRGAAAAAAAAAACTCTGTCCTCACAGTAGACTCTAATTTATAGCATTGCTGGCTCAATAGAGTTTGCTATTATATGAATAGACAAGGAAACAAAGGTCAGGGTTTTAAAAGGACAAGCAGGAGATGGGATTTTCTCACTCACCTAACCATCAAGGGACTGATAACAAGAATGTCTCCAATGAACTGGGAAACATCAGTTAGAAGAAATGAGAAGATAAATTAATTAGATATATTTGAAGTTTCTAACTGTGATGGCATCATGGAAAAAGGAAATTCAGTTCAATAGACTAGCAGTAAGACATGAACAAAAAGAGGAAAATATTAAAGTCATTATACAAGGCTTCTAGTAGGGTCAAGGCATTACCTTGCAATACCTCTAGGGCAAGAGCTAGAAGTTGCTGCCCCAATTACTCAGTTTCCACTTCAAGGCAGAAAGTCAGAAGGCCAAGTACAGGTGTCAGCGGTGCCAGTGTCCCTGTCTGAGTTAGTTTCCTTGGCTTTCTTTTCATGTAAGTGAAGAAAAGCAGATGCTTCTTTAGATGGGTTTTCTTCATTTATCATAAGATAGACAAAACTACACTCCACAAGTGTTACTTTTTCTCCATCCCTTACAAAAGCACCCTGGCATCAGGAGGGGAGGTGTAGATACTTCCTCTGCAGACCTGTGAGGAAGGTGAATCCCATCGCTGAAAGGGTGGCCTGTCAGAAGAGGGAACTGGGTCTGGGCACTTCCTTCAAGTACTCCCAAGTTTCACTGAACCTGCACCAAGTCCTAAATATGGCTGACATTTAGGGGTCGTCATTATTTTTGTTATTCCAAAGCAGGCCACAGACAAGGTGAAGTCTTATTCCAGGTGCAGTAGCACTTCTGTGGTCACAGTGCRTAGTGAAGGAAGAACATGAAGTGTGTAGCCAGGGTCCCGAGTGTTTGCTAAGCTTTCTYGCAAAATGCAGCCTCACATAAGCCCATAACATGCTTGTTTTTATTTCAATAAAACAGTAATTTAAACTATAACTAAATATGTCTGGAAGAATATATGGGAAGGCTATGAAACTATTAATAACATTTGGACACCTCCTGCACTGTTTTAATGAATCACAAGTTAGCACAGTATTGATTCAGTATCAAAGTTCTGAGAAACAAGTCTCTTACCAATATCCAGGATCAGATGTTGTAATTGAACCAGAAAATGTTAGATTTCCAGCATTACTGTTGAGAATTCTTCCTAATAAATGTGTGTTTTCCACTGGGGCTGAAATCACTGCAACTGTTGGTTTTAATTTTTTTTTTCCTTTTGCTATTATTTCTATCATACAGGTTCATCTTCTGTCCTCTGTGTAAAATAAACATAATGGGACCAACTGTTGCATTTTAGTATCAGGACTTGTGAGAAGATTTAAAATGGTTGGTTGAGAGGAAAAAAGATTTTGTGAAAGAATTAAACTTTTGAGGAAGGAAAATGTGTGGATTTGGAAAATATAATGTAGAAAAATAGACCCAGCAGGAGCTGTGGACAGTAGAAGCCTGTGTAAAGGTATGAGAACAAAAGAAGAAGGAATAGCATAGTATAGGAATGGAAAGGTATGGAAATGGAATGGAATGGAATAGAAAACAAAAGAAAAGGCACTCAAGGTTATGATACCGAAGGACAGGGAAGATAAAAAGAGTTCATGTTTAAAGGAGAGAAGATGATGTAAATAAATAACTGGTAGAAGAACAGTTCTGTATTTTCCTTTTAATTTTAAGTTGATGCTGAAATATCTAAGACAAGATATGATAGCTGTTTCACTTAAATACACTCCTTTCATTTCAGGGCTTTCCTCAGATTTCCATAATCCTTCTGTACAGCATCTTCCATATGTGGCTATTGACCTCTGGAGTATGTAAGTGCTGAACAAATGCAGGATATGCCTTTTTTTTTTTTTTCCTCCAGATTTCAGTTTTCCTTTTTAGATCTCAGATCACATAGGCATGCTTTTCTTCAGAAAGCAAGATTACAAAGGGAAGATTTGGGTTTTTTTCAAATTTCTTGCTTTTGTTAAATATTTGTTGTCAATTTTTGCAATGCATCAGCCTTACCTCCTGATAATACTATCCTTTCTCATAGTATCATGACCTGGTAAGCAGTAAACAGTCCTCAGTCACAACATCCTGCCTTGTAAAAGCACACTGACTTTTCACAGCTCTGTTGCTGGCCTGATTGTGTCCMACAAGAGAGAAATTTCAGTGATCTGAAATAAAATAGGGGTTTGCTCTAGACAAAATGTAGTGAGAAGATACAGACACTGTGAATTGTCTGGATAAAAAGGAATTCCAAAACCCATCTGACATGTTGTCAGGCTATACAATTGTAAAGTTCACCTGCTGTCTCATTTTACTGGCTGAGTCTGATTAACGTCATCCAAAAATACTGCAGATCTGAATACCTCCGAGATACTACAGACACCTCCRTAGGAGCGCAATGTAAGCACACATGAATCTCACAGAAAGAAATCTTAAATATTATGCCAACTTTATGAGAAAAATGTTAAAATAAGATTTATGTTTTGTTGGCAATGGCTAATGTAACAGTACATTAAGTATTAAAAGTAATCTTTCATATTGGTATATTCCCGTTTGTACTGATTAGTCAGAGATTCTAGATAGACTGTGAAACGTGACCCCAAAAATTMCATTGATAGATCTGAATGTGTGAAACTTGAAATTGAATAAAAGCTGTTCTAAAATAATTTTGGAGCTTTAGACTGTGTTTGGCCAAAAAGCAGCAATTGATCAACACTCTGAGAGTGAGAGTTTACAACTTACAACATCTCTATTTATTAGGTGTAGCACCATTATGGGTTTTTTCTTGTTGTTTGTTTGTTTGTTTGTTTGTTTTTCCTGGTGGAAGTACTTCTGCTTGAGAATTTACACACGAGCCTGTGATGAAACTGTCCTGAGTCCACAGCAATCCTTCTTTGCTAGTTACCATCACCCTGGGCCTCTGCAGATACCAGCATTCGCATGTGCCTTTGGCTCTAGGACAGATTTGCTGGCTCTGCAGGCACCATCAGGGGTGCTCCCATTCCCCTTCAAACTGAAGGTGCATGTGGCCTGCATAGTTATTTAGAAGACAGGTTTCTAGTTTCTGKTTTCTTAAACTCACATGTTCATAAGTCAACAAAGAGAAAAAAGAGAACACATAACATGGGATTCAGAAATAATTCATGATGACTTAGTTTAATTTGAGTTACTATAACCCTAAAGCTCCATTAAAACCTAAAATGAATGCTATTTCCTCCTGAGAGTAGAGAGCAATCTGCTAACTTTTGCCAAGATKAGAACTATTATTGTGTACAACATGAAGGAATATAAATTACAAGGTTTATATTTGCTGTTTTCCTTAATGTTAACTTTGACTGGCATGTCAAATTAAAAGCAAGAGGGGAAAAAAATGAAAACCTGCATCAGATTAAGAAATGTGCAAGGAAGTATAATTTCTAACTACAAAACAGAAGACCTTCACACTTCAAACAATCCAAACAGGTTTTCTTTTAATGATTAAGTTTCATTTTTCCCCTCTTTATASTAGAGATGCATAGAAAATTATTGTAGTATTTGGAAATAATTCAGTAAACTGAGTATCTCATTTTTTCACAACTTCAGTAACACTGGGGATGTTTTAGGTTTCCTACTGTTAATGTTTGGTGCTAGAAATACAGAAAAAATGAAAGTAGGCTGAAAATTCTGGTTTGAAACCAATGTAGAAACCAAAGAAATTTTTATTTCTCAGGACATGACACTGAAATTGGCCTGAGTATACTTGTAATGGCACTTGCAGCCTGGTGCAGGTAAATAAATAGAAAGTRGCTTTCCATTAAAGAAGACAGATGCTTCAGAGAGCTTGGGTCTCCCCAGAGCAGCTGCTCTATCTAAGATCCAAATAGGCCATTTAAGCCCTCATCCTACAATGAGAACTATTGGGTCAGAATGTGCCTATCCAGGGATTAAGTTGTGACCTGATAAAAGTAAAAAACTGGTGTGTGTGTGTGTGTGTGTGTGTGTGTATATATATATATATATATGTATACATATATATTATTATATACACCTAAAACATGTTTTCAGAACATGAATATTTCAGAGGATATTTTTCCTGCCTTGCTCTTTATATTTGATACAAAAATCTTCAACTTTTGCTTATTTCGATTCAGCTGATTTTTGCTTCYATAGTTCAGCTCTTTTGTTTTTTTCATTCAGATAGTTTAATTTACCTACTCTTTTATACAAACAGTTACTGTTTTTATGGATACTGAAATGTTTTTCTATATGTCAAATGAGCTTTTAAAAAGTATTATACTCTTCAGGCACACAGGGGATAATGTTTAAACATAGCTTTTCCCTGCCTAGACTTATAGTCAATTGAATTTTGAATCGCCTATGAGCTTAAAAAAAAAGTTGATTATGGAACATTTTGAATAGGTTTTGGAACATAATTATATTGCTATCTATTGCTATCCATTACCAGAAGCATCCCCAAGCAACCTGCTCCACATTGTTCTCTGAAGGAGATTATTTGATAAAAAATCACTAAACACATCTAACTTCCTGAATACTGACTCTGGAAGACCACATTAATTAAAATATTATCTTTTCTCATTACAGAAGCTGAAAATGTTGTTGACCTGTGGTTGGAAAGGCAACAACTATCCTATAACCCAGGAGAAGCTGAGGAGAGACAGGCAGAGACTGACTCAAGGCTCACCTTTGGTCTTGGCAGGGTTGATGCTGGAGGGAGGAATGGTGGGAAGCTGGCCTTCCATTACCTGTCTTGCTCTACATGCCCCMTTTCTTGGTGGCAAGAGAAGCTAGCTTCACTACTCAAAGCGTTTGCATGGGCTGTGGGGCCACTGCTGTTTTTTGCCATCCCCAGCTGCCTGCTGCTTCAGGAAGGATCTACAGTTGTCATAGGGCTTCTGGCTACAATGGCTAAACCACTAAGAACTGTTAACAACCACTGTGATGCCAATAGGAGTGTAAATATGCTTTATCTGTGCAAAGAGCTTTATGAGATGTCTCAGTTTTGTTTAGTGTTGGGGTTAAGAGAAGGCTAGATCAAAGTTGAAATTTTGTCTGTTTTCCTACTGCTACTTGACTAATACCTTAGCCTTTTCCTACTGAAGAAAATAGAAATTTGTATYCCTTGCAGCTTTAGTACTTTCCTTTTCATTGTGAGAAGAAGTAACTTTTAATGTTTTCAGTGAGTCTCTAAAATATTTTCCAAGTCTGTTAATTTCACAATTGTACTATTTCCAATTGCAAAGTCATCAGTCTCAGTTCCATGACTGCTTTTGACTTGCTCATTTTTTTCTTTTTCCTTTTGTAGCTTCAAATTCACTCTTTTATTGCTGAAAAATCCTAGTGTTTTTATTCCTGTTCTAAATCTGACTGTTTCCAAATCCCCAGGGTTCCAAGTCAATATGTTTGGTAATGACTTCATACAAAGGAAAAGCAAAAGAAGCCAATTTGTGTTTTCCATTGCTGTGATAAATGCATATCTGAACTTTCAGCTGGTCTTGGCTTCAAAAGATAATCAGCTTTGTTGGGTGACACTGTAGTCCAAAGAGGAAACCATGTTATGAGTAGTACTCTGACACTCAATTTTTTTGTCTAATTTTCAGTGCTTAGCTGACTTGCCCTCTACAGCTGAAAGCAAAGGTCAGAGAACCAAGCGTAGAACAGAAACAGTGGATTGCTTTAAATCTGAAATTAGGAAAAGTTCTTTATAGGAGGCACTGCATAAAATCCCACAGAGGCAGTCCATTCTTCTAAAGAGAAAACACAAGTTGACAGGCTGAAAAAGCATTTAAAAATAATGAGCAGGAATAATGAAATCAACATTTTCCTTGGGAAAAGACCAGATTTTATCAGGATTTTTTGTTGTGAGAATTGTTGTTTATATACAGTTTGTTGTATATCTTCAGTCAGAATTATTGGTGCCTCTGAATTTTGCCATGATGCTCTCATTTTCCCATTTCTTGATGCAACTCTTTTCTTCAGGAGGCAAGTGATTACAAAGAGAACAACCTTTCTCCTCTTTCCCTTTTCTGGTAGTTGTACTTTAAAAATTAGTATCATTTTCTGCTTTCTTAGGAGTTTTTGTGAATTTATATCTGTGCAAATGAGATTAAACAGAACACATGCATGACCATGAAATTGAAAAAAAAAACAAGCAAAAATCCTAACCTTCCTCTCCACTGCCCCCTGAAACTGTCAGCAATTAAATTTTTTGTATCAAGATCCTCTTATCGCTTGCATGTGAAACTGTAGCTGGACACACTAGTTTGGGGGCAAAGCTCCAATTCWGTACAAATTTTGCATTCAGTGCTTCTTGCAGCAGCCGGATCACCAGGAGTTTGACCTGAGCTGGGTGGCATGCAGCAAGCTCATGTATCTCTGCACCATGATGCAGTCACACAAAAGTGACATTAATGTAGATCTACTTAAGTAATAATATAATTCCAAATAGTGTCCTCAAAGGATGAATTGTACTGAGAGCCAGTGCACTGATGCTAAATTGAGCACTAAATTGAAGGCTTAAAAATGAGGAAGCTAGTAAAAAAGATGTTAAGGTGAAAAGTGAGGAAATTAAAGTGTTGCAGCTCAGCATGGGGGCTACTTAAACATCCCATAAAAAGCATAAAAAGAGTAATAAATGACTTCCCCTAGGAGGAAAAAAAAAAAAAAAGGAACAACTCAAGAAGCAGGACTGCAAATTAATAGGTATAGGTAAAGGCTAAATTCTGGAAAAGCTGAGCATGTCTCTTGCAGGAATCACTCCCTAATTATAAGTAATGCAGGTAAATATAAGACAGAAGTGCAGGAGTATTAGAAGACATTTTGCAAAACAAATAGCCCAAAGCCTACAAATAACTAACAAAGAACTGTTTAAATCTACCGAAAGCAGGAAGCCTGCTAAAGCAGACAGAGACAGTGTCAGCTAAAGGACAAAGCTCTACAAGATGGGGTAGGATAGAAAACAGCTGTGTGGTAGCTCTCCTGGCTGCTTCTCTTGGCGGTGCTCTTTCCTGGCCTGGTGTCCCCTGCTCTAAATATTTCTCTTTCTTGCCACAGGCCTTCTCATGATTTTTTTTAATCCTATTTTTGATTGGTCTGCAGACTTCTCTCCATCACAAGCCACAGTCAATGACTTGTGCTTCCAGCTACCCCCTGGAGAAGGAGATATTTCCCCAGGATTATTTAAGTCTAGCAACATTTTGAAAATGGAATGCCTGTAAAATCCCAGACCCAAAAGATCCTTTGGGAATTTAATCTCTATAAATGTTTTGTCAACATTTTTTTTGCCTCTTCTGTGACTTATATTGCAATGATTGAAATGTGGGAACATATGGTATAACATAAGATATTAAAATGATAACGAATACACAAAGCATCCTTGCAACAGCTTTGTGCATCTGCTTCAGTATCTTGGCTAAATTCCAACACGAGTTATTAGATTCCTAAATTCCCTACTCTTTTAATTTTCTCTGTGATAGGCTCAAGTTACATTTCTTCTAGTGTCCTGTGCATCTGTGCCTCAGTTTCCCAGCTGTAGCATCCTCTGATTAAAGAGCTGATTTAAGATTAACCCTCATGCCAAACAGATAAATCTTGCTGTAGCAAAATGGTCCTTGAGAACAAATTAGTCTTTTTGGCCTCACTTCTGGGTTTCTGGTACTCTGCTGGTATCTTTGTAGGGATGAAGTGGGTATTTCTTTCAACTCTCCCAAGTAACCTAAGTCCTAAAGAGTGGGAGCTCTTCAAAGTTACGAGTCTAGAAGATTAAGGTACCCTGAGACACTCTACTGTCTTAAATGGTGTGTTGCTAGTAGTTCATTCCTCCCTAAGCTTGGCTAAGCAGAAAATTCCCTGCTGCATGTGTGTAGCACTTCACAAAGGACATGTGTGCTCTATATCATAAGGAAAAATGCAACGCTGTGCTAAATGGTATTCTTGTTTATATTCTCTTCAGAAATGAAGCTGTACTACAGTACAGTTGTGGACCTTTCCTATGAAATTAGCAACATCCATGTGGAATTATCCCAGCTGTGCCACCCTATGTAGTTCAAGTCTGACAATTTGGAAAAGAAAGGGAAAAGAGGACCTGTTGCTGTTTTAGATGGTTTAGATTTTTATATTATTAATGTTCATCAGCATTTAAGTATTGCAAAAATATTTGTCAAATTTGGAAGGAAACTGTAAATCATTGCAAATTTATGGTGTGTAACTAGTACTTTTCTACTTTGTTCATTGATAAATTCAGGAGTGTTTGATATTTAATAATTAGAAKGCTGCCTTTAAATATTTTATTTGCCTTATGCTTTATGATATTATTTTGGGCACTGAAAGCAGGGAAGTATTGTTAGTTAACAAAGAAATCTGTTTTTGTAGATGAGGTAAYTACTATGTTATATAGGTATATGTTCTACGTTGCACTATATTTAACAGTAGACATGGATTTGGGGATGAATGAAGGGAAGTAGTCAGTAAAAATTATGATAGATCCATGATAGACCTCATGTAAATATGAAAATGACATATAGAATCTTTTCTAATGGAAAAATAAACTCTGACTTTGAAGTGTAGCTTAAGGGAATGGCTGGTAAAAAAAACTAAGGAGAAATGTTAATGGTGTGTGCCAACAGTAACTGGCTGTGTTTGTTTAGATGTCTGTTAAAAGTCATTTTAAATTTGAAAAGTAAAAATTTAATTAGGAATTTTGATAGCATATGAAGCAAAACCTTTAGAATTTCCACAGCCCTTGAGAAAAATTGAGATTTTTATTACAAAGCATGTGTTTTAATAGCTTGAAATAGTAAGAAGTCTAACRGTGTGTGCATATTTGTGTGAGGAGGGAGATCCAGGGAAAGCAAGGGTAGGAGGAAGAGAACTTCCAATAACTCAGCAGTCATATAAAAGCAAACAATAATCACAGTAAGTTAAAATTTCACAACAGGAAATGTAGACAGCCAGATCATACTCCCTGTGCACCACTCAAAGTAACCACATTGTGCTCTGGGGAGTCCTGGGGGCAAAGACTCTTCCCACCCAGATGTTCCACAGCTGCAGCAGTGTAGACAGACACTGCTGCTTCGCTGAAGAAAATGTGGTTATGTGGGGAAGGTGCTCAGCTGAGATTAGCAAAGCCACAGAAGGGAGAAGCTCAAGTCTATTAACTGGCATTCAAACCAAGGTGACATGGAAAGGTCCAGGCCTATCTGATAGTTTTTGCTCTTCCACGGTGGAAGGAAATCACATCTGAAATATGACTGAGGGTGGTCAGGAGATAATGTGCCAAGCCTTTCTTTCAGCCTGCTTCTTATTTAGAATGGTAATATAATCTCTCACATTGATTTTTTTTTCCTAAATAAATACAACTTAACATAAAGCTAGACCATACACCACATTTTATTTGCATATGACCTTCCTCTGAATCGTAAATGTTTAAAACGAGGTTGCAGATTCATTGGTATAAGAAAAATATATCTAGTTGTGCTTGTATTGTAAACATAAAGGAAATGTTTATCTATGCTTACTGTGCTATGGCATAGTTATGCCTTCCCTCTTCTTTCTCCTATCTCCTGTGTGATTGCTAATGTAGACTGGGCAGCTCTGAACACTCATGATAGAAGGTTTTTTTTTTTAAATATAGAGAAAGATCAATTTAGTGTGACATAATTAAAATAACTGCTAATAAAAAAAAGAAAAAAAAGCATTTATAGGACTAAAAAAAAGCATTTATAAGACCCACTTCTGTTTTCTCAGCTCCTTTGTCTCATACATTGTTGATTATAGTTGCTAACAACAGACTGGAGTATTTCTTCTGTATATATTATTTATAGGCTTGAATTTTCTTATAGCATTGATAAGTTCTGAGCTCTAGCAAATCTTCAGACAAAGGAAAAAGAGTGATAGTGAGAATAAAGATCACAAAGGAAATAGGTGACAGAAGGGTATCATAGAGAAGAAGGCACAGTGTGAAAAAGCAGGCCACAGGAGTTGTTTATAGCCTGGGTATAGTTTKTCTGTTTCATCTTCTGTGCATCTTCTTGGTAGGTCTGTCTTATTCACAGACTTACAGATGAAAATTTGTCATCTCCTGCTCTGTGGATTCTGTGTGAATCCTGATGGGAGCACCTCAGCCTGTGGTGCTTGGTTCTGCTCCGTATAAATGATGAAGTTGTACCTGTAAGTTTGCAGCCTGAAACTACTTACTCTCAGTGATGCCAACCTTGGGGCAAGGGTGGAAAAACAGTGGTATCTCTATAGCTTGTACTGGAAAACTTGCAAGTCTATGCTTGTTTCTCACACTGAATTTGCAGCACAGCAATTTGGAGAAATTTTAAAATCTAGTGTGTCACAGTGAGGCTCCTGAATCCCTYCAGCATCTAAATTATGAGTTGGACTCACTAAGAAGCAAAGCATCTGCAAGTCATATTCCAGCAAGTGCTTTTCCTTCTTACTTCCAAAGGGCTACAGGTCATCAGTGTCTCAGAAACTCATGCTACCTCTAATCAAGTAAAAGATCTTGGCTGCAAAGCAAATAAAACCCTTCTAGGCACTTTACTTTCTTCGTGTCACATTCTCACTCCCTTCATTAGTTTCTCCACAGGATCAGAGCCAATGAACTTTTCCAACTCAAGATTTTCTACCTGCCCCTCCTCCTTCACCATCCCCCTTCTGCCATGGGATACTATGGCTTAGAGCAGCCAGACCTTTGAGAGGACAAAAAGCATGGACCAATTCTGTAGATTTTGATCTGAAAGGCTACACACAACATAAGAAACAGAAATGGCATTTTGAGACTTTCTGAGGAGGTGATCCATCTGGAACCCATTGTAAAGTGAATGCTGATGAGAATTGACTGCTGTTTGCCTTCCTTGTGTTTCCTAACTTACAAGCTATAGGCAATGTAGCCGCAAACATGAGGATACTTATGGGATCCCAGAGTCACATGATCAAATGTTCAAAAATAAACGCATTCTTGCCAATGCTGCTAATGCTTTTCTGCAGATTTCAAAACCACTTTTCAGCCTTATGCTGTAAAAAAATTCTGATAATTTATGTTACCCAGATGTTTTAAAATTCAACAGCTTTCACTACCCATAAATTTAATAGAATTAAACACCTGCTGGCTCAGAGTAGCAGTTCCTGCCAAAAAGAAAAGCAGGAGCAGAGAGATACACTACTAATATGCTCTATTCCCTACAATCAAAGTTAAGGCTGTGAGCTGAAGCCCAGCACAGCACTACCCCATACAGAGCAAGTTTTTCTGCCTCTTTGCTTCAGAGTAGAGGACTCTCAACAACTCTTGGCTGCCAAAAAAAAAAAAAAAAAAGACATTTTGGAAAGTGAGGAAGGAGACTTTTTTTATGCCCTTACTGAAACTCAAAAAGACTGATACTGAAAATCATGGAAGCATATAATGGTGAAACATCAAAGTCTGTGGACTATCTCTTTGTTGGGTGAAGGGCACTTACACCATTGAGGGCTGGTCCTGGGGTGCTGGAGGAGCAGAAAGTTCTAGCTGCAACAGATGGGCACCACAGAGATGATGAGCTTTGAAAGGACTGATCACAAAATGTATGATTTGAGGCTGAAACAGAAAGTAAAATGCTTGAACAGTTGAATGAGTTTGGAAGTCATTCGAGAATAGTTTTGAAGTGATACTTGTAACCTAAGAAGAGCAAATAATAAAGAGTATAAAACAGGCTTGACTGAATACAGCAAATAAAAGTATTCACTAATGTTCTTTCAAAGAAAATCTTCAGCTTGGCGTCACCAGTTTTACAAGTCCTTCATGTTCTTTTTAATGAGCATTTGAGTGGATTTTTATTTATAACCAAATTGTTGGAAATAAAGAACATAAACAGAACTTCAGAGCAGGGTGAGTGCCACCAGATTTCTGTGGGTGAGTTGCTGATGAAAAAAATCGAGCATCTTAGGAAGATACAAAAAAAAGAAAGAAGTATTCTATGATTGATGGTCCTGCGATCATGTGTGAGAAAACACAACAGTTGCTGTGGTGAACTTTGGACACTGGCAGCCAGGGAGCAGAGCAGGCTTTTTGGAGTAATTTTGGTAGGCATTGCTGTGCTATTTTGGAGGAGTGAAATTAGACCTAGATATTAGGCTCAGACTGTTTGCAAGATGGAATTAATAAATAAAATGAATAGAAGTGCTTAGAACCAAAGCTCCTACAGAACAAGCAGTCTTCTCTGTTGGGTGACTGTAATAACCAACAAACTGTAAGGTTCTACCACTGCAAAAAGCTTTGAGTGTGCTTGTGGTCACCTCCTGCTCCCAACAGGGTGTAATATACAGAACCAGGCTCTTTCATATTTCTGTCTCTGAAGTAGGACTGAACTGAAACAGCACTACTTTTAGGAACAACTGACAAAGAAATCAGTGGGAACCACACTCCTCAAACCAAGCAATTTATATGAATAACTTTTTTTCAGTATAGTTTATGCTGATCTTGTGTTTCTCTATAAATAGTGTATACTTGTTTAATTTGTGTACAGGAATAGTTTTGAGGTTTCTGTTTCAATAAAAATCTCCAGATAGAAGATATAATAATAATGTTTCACAAATAGAAGTCAGTTTACTTGAGATTTCTACTCCAGAAACAAACCARTAACGTACCTCAGACTCCAAAGGGAAATGTATTGTTAATAGAAAAATTGTCTTCATCCCCTCTTTCTATTTAAGGTAACCTTTGCTGTCAGTTTATCATGAACTCATGAAGGTCTGATGCAATACGGATTAGAAAATATAAAAGAGAACAACAGCAAGAACTCCAGATGTTCATTAGTAGAGTGGCTATTGTAAAAGGCCACTGAGGAACTTCGGCTGTTCTGTTTCTGCAAAGCTTTCCAGCCATTAAATAATTTTCAAGGGACTCATATCAGCAGAATCTATTGTTTTATAAAACCTTTCCTTTTAAGCACTGTGGGCTAAATTTGCCACTGGCATCGGATAAACAGTTCACTGTAGTGGTACCCACTTAAACTAGTGACACATTTAGCCTTCTGCCATTGCAAGCTCATACTGCAAAGGCTAGTCAGGTGCCATGACAGATTGAGGCCTTAAAATTTTATTGCCCTATCTCTAGAAAGATAGGTAATGGCGAATTTTGCATTACTGTAACATTGTTAAAAGTAAATCAAGTTTTTGGATTGTATTTCATGCTTACATTTTTAATAAAGTGTAACAAGTAACAGCCGTAAAGCCACATTTACAGGATTTAATTTTCCACTTTATACAGAGAAAGGCATTTTTTTTCTCTGAACAAGGTGCATTTATGCTTGCATTTGCAGTGAGCTTTAGCCCAAAACCTTCACTTGTTTTCTGTTGTGCTGTGTGCTATGAAGAATCACCATATCTACAGAGAGAGAAATTCAAGGTTGATTTTGTTCAGACTGTCAGGATAGCTTTAGTCACAGTTAAGTAAGAGGCTTATTTCTTTGGTTTGCTGGTTCTGTCCACTTGCTTGTGTAGGAGGTTTAGCAGGGTTTCTGTCAACTGAAGTAGATGAATAAATACTCCTCTGGGTCACGGGCARATACTCCTTTCTCCCTTTCTCCAAGTCTACTCTTTTTATCCTCCTGCCCTCAACATCAGTTCTTTACTACTGTACTAATAGTGTCCCTATTATTTGCATTCTGTCTTATGTGGTAGATGTACAAAGGACATTTTCTATGTGCAGTTTGGAGACAGTTTATTACAAGGAAGCAATATGTGTTTTATAATTTTGATTCATCAAAGTGGTTTACTTTAAAGATATGAATAATAGCATAGCTCTTAGCAAGTACACAAAGGAAGACTACATATTGTAAAAGTTCAGTTTCTTCAGCTCTTATTTCATTTCCATTTCTGAAGCTGTCCCGTTTAAGGTCAGTGAAGCTCTCACTTGTAAAGTCACATAGGCAAAAATGTTTTGCTTGCTACACCAGTGTATAGCCTTCAAACACAGACTCTTCCAGAAATAGGAAGAATTCAGTTAATTATCCTTGTCTCTTAACACTAGCAAGTTCTAAAAGCAATCCTAGTATATTCTACAAATATGCCTCTCTTTCTACATACGTATTTTTCAGTTATATATGTATAAGTACATGTATCTAAAATTTTATTCTACAGATATGACAATGTATAACCATTTTCAGTATGGTGTAAGCTCAAATAATGCTAAATTCTTGGATACCTTTTTTTCTAAAGTGAATAATCAGTCACACAGAGGTARGAGGGAGCACTGTCTTTGACTCATTAGCTTTCTTGCTTACTCTTTTTTATGGTATCAGTTTTTAAGAACTATATACTGAACTTTCTGACCTTTGGTTCAGACAGTTTTTTAACWCAGTTTAAAACATGATCTTCTGTTACATCCGGCAGCTATTTTTTTTTTGTTAATTGTTTTGAAATATGCAGTGCACATAGGCATGATCTTCCTTTGGTCTTTCATGTCAACCAGTGACAACACCGTTGTCAGACACCAAATTCATTCTTTGATTACAATGACAGGTAGAGGTATATATCTTTCGGGAAAYGGTAATTTTGGATTTCTCAGGGCTTTTGGGTACCTTTCATTGTGTATGTATTCAAAAGAGAGACTGTTCAGCTTAGAGAGGAAGCTAGAAAAGAATACMTTGAGCTATATCCCTTTTCTTCAAAACAGTTGTATTAGACCCTATTTGTGTCAGTAGAAGATCTCCTCCATAAAGTGAGGTTATTACCTGGCTCATTCAGAGTGGCTCAATTTTACACTTCTCTTTGCAAAGAAAAGAAATTGCAGTCCTGATAAGAAGGCATATACCTTGTAAACTTAATGATATTAAACTTAATAACTGCATTATTATAAATTATTTCCTAATTAGATGTATACRTTTATGCTGATAAATAGAATAGAGTTGCATGGAGCTGGCACCTAGTTTCAAGACCCTTGGTACCATAACTAATTTAATCCTAAGTAGAATTCTCAAATTAGTTGTCAGTTTACAACTTTTGCTTCCCAATATTCAAATCTTTAAGACACCAGTTACCTGTTTAGGGACACATAATCCTCATTGGTCTCAGAAGGAACTTTGAATGTGTTTCACTTTTAGAAACAAACAAACAAAAAAACCCAAAACTTTTCAAAAGCAGAAAATCTCTTTCATGTCATGTGTGCCACCCTAAATGTACAGAACTGGCATATTTTTGAAAACTTGGACTAGGTAGCTGCTGGTACTTAGCAATTCTTGSTACATTTGCCATTGAAAAGATTTAGAATTACCAGCATAAAGAACTACCAGGAGAAAGAATGTTTCCAAGACTCACAGGTATGTTATCCCTAAATAAGGCTCTTTACTGTAATAAGTAGTGCCAACACTCTAATGGCAGAAATCTGGAGAGAACATCAACACTCTCGTGTAGTACATAGGATTTGTGAAGCTAAGTGAACATTTAGAAAGGATTATTTTTCCTTTTTTGATCATCTTGTTTGTCTGGTTGATTTATTCTCCTGCCCTCCTTACACAGTCTACACTTTAATCTCTTTCTGGTTTATGGGAACTATAAAAAGTCTTTTACAATGAGAGATTTACTTTATTTGAATGCAAATTCAAACTATTATCTTTCAGTTACAGGCCAAAGATTGCAAAATAATACTTGTTTATAACTTGAAAAACTAATCTTTTTTCTCCTCACAATGTCATGTAAATTGTTCAGCTAAAATAGAAACGTACAGTTCATTTTTGCCATGTATTTTATGTTAATTTGCTGAAGATAATGAGACAGAGGGAGGGTAGATCTGAATGATACGAAACTATAATATCCTTTGCTGATGATGACTGTACATAAAAGCACAGTTTTTGGCTGAACCTCTTTGTGGTACATTCACTGAAGTCAAAGAATCCAGACCAGTATGTGTCCACTAGTAGTATAGTATTTTTAAAGTCAATGATTACAAGGAGACAAAAGCAGCAGGAAAACCTCAGAATATATATGGAAAAAATCTATCCAGAGAGTGAGAAAGAGAAAAGCATATGTTACCTTTACATATCCATGATAATAAAGTTTATATTTTGAGTGGAGTGAAAGGAAAAAAAGACTATTTCCAGAATGTTGACACTAATCTTATGTGGGTATTCTGTCTATAAGAAATTGCCGATGCTAGATTTGGACCCTAATGACACAGCAAATGGATATGTGATATGCTCATGGCAGTTCTTGAAAAGCATGTAGTAACATACATTCTATTTATCTATGTCTATAGACATAGACATCTATAGACATCTATGTCACATAATATCTGCCTCAGAATAACAGGACTCAAGTTCTCAAGTTTTTTTTTTTTATGAAGGATTTTTATGTTTCCCAAGATGTACATGGAGTTTTGGGGACTCTATTTTGGGAAAAATAAAAAAGGAGAGAAAGAAAAACCAACTCTTTTGTACCTGACTGATAAATCTTAATGTGGACCTTCGTCATTCTCAACACCATCATGAGTGTTATGTTTTATTTTTCCTTTGCACTGCTAGTGGGAGGACTCACAGAATCACAGAATGTTTAAGGTTGGAAGAGACTTCTAGAGATCATCTAGTCCAACCTTCCTGCTCAAGCAGGCACACCTACAGCATGTGGCACAGGGTGGCATCCAGGCAGGTTTTGAACACCTCCAGAGAAGGAGACTCCACAACCTCCCTGGGCAGCCTGTGCCAGTGCTCTGTCACCCTCACAGTAAAGATGTTCCTCCTCACATTGAGATGGAGCTTCCTGTGYTTCAACTTACACCTGTTGCCTCTTGTCCTGTCACTGGCTATCACTGAGAAGAGCTTGGCCTCTTCCTCCCTACATTGCCCCTTCATGTTAATCAGATCCCCTCTCAGCCTTCTCCAGGCTAAACATGCCCAACTCGTTCAGTSTCTCCTCATATGAGAGATGTTCCAGTTGCTTAATCCTCTTTGTTGCTCTCCGCTGGACCCTCTCTAGAAGCTCCACATCCCTCTTGTGCTGAGGAGCCCMAAACTGCACACAGTACTCCAGGAGCTGAGAGAGCACAGTACCAGAGCTGAATAGAGGGGCAGGATCATCTCCCTTGACCTGCTGGCAACACTCCTCCTGATGCAGGCCAGGATCCCATTGACCTTCTTGGCCATAAGGGCACACTGTTGACTCATGGTTAACTTGGTGTCAACCAGGACTCCCAGGTCCCTCTCTGTGGAGCTGCTTTCCAGCAGGTCGACCCCTAATCTGTACTGATGCCTGAGGTTATTCCTCCCCAGGTGCAGGACCCTGCACTTGTCCATATTGAACCTCAGGAGGTTCCTCTCTGCTCAACTTTCTGACTTGTCTCCATCCCTCTGGATGTGTCAGCCACAGCCCTCCGGAGTGYCGGCCACTCCACCCAGCTTGGTATCATCCTCAGACTTGCTCAGGGTGCACTCAGGGCCCTCGTCCAGGTCATTGATGAACAAATTGAACAGCACTGGGCCCAGTACTGACCCCTGGGGGACACCACTGGCCACAGGCCTCCAACTGGCCTTGGCCCCATTTATCACCACCCTCTGAGCTCTGCCATCCAGCCGGTTCCTCAATGTCTTTTCAGGGGGGAAAAAAATTATCTAAGTAATTTTCTTCTTTGGGTCGCTAAATAGACTGTGATGGGCCTGTCCTCCATAGTGGAACCACACTCCTTTTCTGCTGGATATGAAATTGTGTTTCAGTTTTACTGTGTGGACTGTGTGGGTACTGTACTCTTGTGTCCTGTCTTTTCATTACAACAGATACCTGGGATTGCATCTATGGAGAAAGAGGTAGCCACCACAAAGCATGCCAAAATTGCATTCATTTCTGCTATTGGCAATCAGAGCTGAGATAGAAATTTTAAGTCCAAGTGAAGCAAAGACTGGAATATCTGAAAATGCCCAATCGCTTGGGAATAAATATGTGCAGATATGCATCTCAGAAGAGGAAAAGGCAGAAAAAAAGCTACAATCTTTTTTTTTTTTCTTGGGAAGGTCTTTTAGACTGGTCACACTTTGGGCAGATGCCACAGCATAAAGAAAAAGACACCAGGATTTTATATTGCCTGAATGGGGGAGGTGTAAATAAAGGGAGCATCTGTGCACTCACACACTGACAAATGTGCAATCAAGGCCGTGCTCATAACYGTGACCTGACCTATTTTTTCAGAGCTGACCAAACCAAACTGTGGCGGAAGAAAAGATATTTGTAAAGGTCAGACACCTCCAAATCACATCTTTATTTCCAATGTTGTAATCAGTTGACATCATTGAACAGTTTTAGAGATGGATATAGAAGAACTGGAGGGCAGATAGCACGGAACATTCCAAATTTTGCTAGGTCAAAACTTGTTGCATTTTGTTTGACTTGCATTTGTAAACTTCATTCATGGGGCAGTAAGGTCATTGGTGAAAATGACAAATCAGAAACTGCAGAATGAAATACTGAATAAACCATGTCTTTTCTTGTTGTCCTGATCCTGTCCTGTTTTCCTAAAGTTAATCAAAATAATATTTAAACTGAAAGTATATACTTTTTATTTGTAAAAAAAAAWATATAGTGAAATCATAATGAGCACCCAAAGTTCCACAGGAACTTAAGGAAACATTTCTTAACAGTGAGGGTGACAGAGCCCTGGAACAGGCTGCCCGGAGAGGTTGTGGAATCTCCTTCTTTGGAGATCTTCAAAACCCGCTTGGACGCAGCCCTGTGCCACGTGCTCTGGGTGACCCTGCRTGAGCAGGGGGGCTGGACTCGATGACCTCTGAGGTCCCTTCCAAACTTAAGCATTCTGTGATTCTCAATGYCTCTTGGAATACACAGAATTCCCAAATATTCATCCCCAAATAATCCAGAAGATTATTTTTTTTCTTGTGAAAAATTGTCTTGCTAAAAAATAAGTTTCCATAACCAAAATTCACAAGAAGAGTCAATTATGCTGATATTTTAAAGTACTGTAACATGAAATTAGAAGAAAATGTGTTGATTTGTACTTTCACTTGGAAATGAATAAGTCTGTGCAGCTTTAAAGTGTCACTTAATGATACCATTTTAAAATATCTGAAATTGTGTTCAGTGGAAAATTTGATTCGGATGTTTCAATTTCTAGGAATATTTTCTGAAATATACCTAATATTTTTATGTAAAATTTCTTATTAAAAAAAMCTGTGGTTTTCATGTAAAATTTATTATTGGAAGAACTGTAGTTTGTAAATCATTTCTGATGGAGCTTTTCTTGATCACTGATTTATAGACACTCATGTCATTCTTTAATAACGTAAGGGGATGGGGGGCAGACTGAAGAAATAGAGATAAAATCTTAAAATATTGTTTCTGCTAGTGCCATGGGAAGTTGCTTCGTTCATTTTGACTAATCAACTTTTATGCTCTGTTTTGAAATACTTTAATTTGGAGTTTGAACTGTGAAATAACGGGTCTAAAGGAATTTCCCTTCTGTTTTTTACTGCTTCCCAAATTAAGTCATATGAGTAAAGATCTTAAAATCTGGCGCCAGCGTGTGGCTTTACAAATATTATCTGTGTGATCATGTCATTCTGAGAAAAGCATGTTTCAAATAAAAAGAAAATATCAACCTTGAGTATTTTTTTATTAAATCTCTTTTCTTCTTGTCTTCAAGTTCAGCTATGCTGGCCACTTCCTCTGTCTGGTTTATTTTTATTAGAAATGAGCAGATTCATTAACTGTTCAACTCGGTGGACAGGCAGTGACTGGATATGTCCAATAATGGGTAATAGTTGTATTTTTCATTGGGAGACCAGTGTTTGCTTTGGAGATGGCCTGGGGAACAGATGTAATCTGAGACAGCTCTGTGTTTACTTCTTGTTTCACTGATAGGCTGAGCATGTTTGAAACCAGTGAGAAAGAAAAACAAACATTTCAGAAGAAGGTACCTGCATGCACTCACTCTTTCCTTAGACTGTTTCCCTGGGCTCCAGCCAGAAACTCCACAAATATGACTGCACACACATGTGCAAATGCACGTACATGTGCACACGTGCACACATCTATATATTCCATGATTTTTGCAGGCCTCCCACTGATCCTGTGTGTACATAAAATTCCTGATGAATTCCTTGTTTATTAATGCAATTCAATGTCTACCATTCTGAAAGCCTTTTTGACATGCAGTAGGAATCATTCTTTTTCTTTGGATGAGGTATGCACTGGCCATGAAAACATGAAAACTAAGCACTGCAGAGGTACTTTGGTTCATGAGATTACAGCCTGTAATTTCTTCTGAAGCCCGAGAAACAAATTAATAGAGTAGATATAATCATTGCAGATGACCTGGAAGAGTAGAGGAGATTGGAAGCATGTCTGCTAGATTGCCAGTTTGCCACCAAGCGATTTTTAGCCAATGACACATTACATAAGCTCTTGTCTTTTCGTCCTCTTCTACTGTTGAAAGTTTCTGTGTTTTACAAGAAAGCATACCCAATAGATTACTTTCACACGTTGCAGTCTTTCTCATATTCAATTTGATCGACTGCTCTTTTGTCATGTTAAAATGACTGACTGATCTTTGCAAAATAGCAGTGCTTCCAATGGACACAGATTTACTTGTGGAAATAAGCTGATTCTTAAATAATGACTTCCTCTTCACATTTCCCTAAAGTGAAATAGGAACATTAAAAAAATGATATCTGAAGCCACCTAAACCCTAGGTTTTCTTTGTCAACTTTATTTTACTGGGGATTACAGAAGGAGCAGAGCCGTCTTTTCACACTAGTTGGTATTTGGATGATATTTGATAATTTTATGGCCTTTCTTTCTAAGGAGATTTTCTAGGCAAAAAATTGCCTCATGTTGTATATGGAATCATTGTCATATTTAGATTGGGAAACAACAGATGAAACAACTTCAGCAAAAAAATGAAAGAATATGATGAAAGAGAGTCCAGATGATAATTATAATAATTACAATAATKAAATAAGTGCAGTACAATTTTAAATTGCAGCTGCACTTCTTTACAGCTGTTTTTGTCAGTTTCAGTGTAAAATAAAGGCCAAATTTCTTCACTGACTTATATCCCAAGTGGTTTTGTTAAATCCAGAATGGTTCCATGGCATGCAACTTGGCACAGAAATTTGTTTTCAGTACATGGTTTTATGGTTCAGGTGCAAAATACTGCACTGGTCTGCATGCATCCAAATGTTATTATATCTTGGATTATATTTCTTTGTTTCAAAATTTAGGAGATCAGCTAAACAGTTCATTTTCTTAATTCCCTTCTGCTCCTTCCCCTTAATTTCTCTTTTATTGAAAACAGGTTCATTAAAAAATACTGATTGTTAGCCTAGAACGAGGGCTAAGGTCAGCTGGCAATATTAGAAAATTAAATCAGACAGATGAATCATATTTGCAAATTGGCTACTTGAGCGTTCATGGATATTTGACAACCTTTTTTTTTTTTTTTTTTTAGTATGCAAGTCAGTAATAACTATGTGATAACTTCTATTTTTGCAAAGACAGTAGTAAGGGAAGGGGAATTATTTTCTTTATTTTTTTCTCTCTGCAGAATATAATTGTGAGAATACTTTAAATGTTCTGGCTCAGTAGGTATCTTTCAATTAAGAACTTCCTAATACATTTCTTGGTTCCAAACAATAACTTCTAACGTTAAGTACTTACATATGAGAACATATGGTCCATGAAGCATCAACTCTGTGGTTCATACACACATAGGATCAAACAATGCCAGACGTATAATGCACATTAACAACAGGTTGTTTTATGTGGTTATGTTTTTCTGTATTAAGGTTGTTGTGACCTCTGTTGCTTGTAGTTAAAGGAACTTTTAAAGACTCTCATTATGCTACTAATGATTCTGTATTTGTTTTTTTCTTTTATTTCTCTACAAAGTTGCTGATATATTATTAAAAAAGGTGATCACCTAAATAGTTTCTCATGGTACTTGGATGCTTAGTAGTCAGTTTTGAAATGTGCAGTTAATAAAAATAAAAAATGTTTTCTGTTTTCATTTAGTTTTTAAACATCAGATGACCTCAGTCAACATTCTGGTCTAAAAACCTGCCAAATATAATTTAAAACTTGTCTAAACAATTGTCTAAAGAAATTTTTATAAGAGCAACATGCAGCATTAGTACCTAATGGGTCATAAACCAACTTGGACTATAATTCTGTCCAAGGCAAAAAGCTGGACAGTTGTTGAACAAGACAGGACAAATTGCCTCCCTGCTTTTGCACTGCATCCTCAAGAGTGGTATAGTAACATAGAAAAGACACCTGCTAAAGTTTTTTAACCACTTGGTCAAGTAATTATTTCAACACTGCTTCCCAGGACTTGGTCATCTTCCAGCAGAAGTCATTGGAAGCATTGTTCTGTTTTCACTAGTAGCAGAGCTGGATGATGAAAGGGATTTTTTAGTTAAGCAACTTTCTGAGGCCTCTTGACTGCACATTAAGCATATGTCATATGGAGAATGAAAGAAAGTTTGGAGGACTAAATAGGTCCTTAGTTAGACAAACTCATCAAGACCATCTCAAGTTGCAGAATTGGGTGCAAATACCATAAAACTCCCTTTCTCTTGGAATTTTCAATACTTTGTGCTTTTAGTTAAATGAAGAATGTTGAGGACCTGCCTTGCTCCATGATTTCCCTTTTATTTCCTATCTGGAACTAAGGAAGAGATGTTTTTATTAAAAAGAAAGAAAGTAAACTTCCTCAATAGTACAGCCTGTGAGGCACGGTTTGCAGTAGCTTTGATGTTTGGTTTATTGTGGCCCTAACAAACCATAGCTGCAGTCTCTTTTCCACAGTTGATTTTTTCAACCCCTTTCCTCTGTGTGGAATTTTTTTTTCTTCTTTTTTTTTCATTTTTTAACCTATCTGTTGATGTTGATGATATGTGAAGGAAGCTGGTATCTTCACAGCTTAAGTCTTCTGATGGCTCTTGCATGAAAATGACCAATATGTTGAGAAAAGACTGACAAAAGAGCAGATACAAAGAAAGTGTGTTCTCATGACTGCCATTCTCTAGGAAGCCAGAATAAACTGGTATAACTATTTAATATAAATATCATTTTTTAGTTGAATTAGTTTATTCGTATGCTGCCACAGAACATGGCTATGAGTCTGACCTCATAGCTGATCCTCTTTTGAGTAGAAAGTTGGACTAGATCCTTTCCAACCTCAACTCGACTCTGATCCTAAGATCTATGATCCTAATATCTAATGGTCTATTTCTCTCTCTCATTCCTACTCGTCTTCTTCTTACATCAAGGGATATAAACTGGTGGAACAGAGTATTTAACAGCATGACCTGAAATGCGTCTCTGACATGTGAAATTGTCTCTTTATCTCATGTATTTAGAAGTTGTTCTCACTGTGATTGTAATGCTCTCTTGTCACTTAATTGGATCCATCTGTCTGACAGAACTATATTCCTATCACCTAGGTACTATCTTATCATTGCTTATATGATTTGTGTTACGAAAATTGCATTTCTGATTATATTAATGACAAGGAAGCTGAGTTTGAAGAAATGATGAATAACATAGTTGAGGGAATAGCTAAGTAGAAAAAGTAGAAAATTAAGTCACTCGAGTTTTTTTTTTCTTTTGACTGAGTTCTTTCTGAAGTCCATGTGTTTGTATTAGTCCTGTTGGGAATGTAGTTCAGCACATTATTTATTCAAAGTTACTTCAGTGGCTGATTGTTATTAATTACCATCCTGAATTCTTCGCATGTCAAGTTGGACTCCAAATGAAGTTTGTTTTCCAAAGTAATTAGGAGTTCATATTGCAATGAGTGTTGCCTGTTGTATTTTACTCTTGCAGTAACTTTGAAAAACTTGCTCATTTCTTCAAACACCACTAAATCTTTCTGTAAATTTGGAGGAAATATTTAACAGTGTACTAGAAAAGAGAAAAGCCTTCCTTGATCCTATTTGTGCTTGACTGGATAAAAGAATAAAAATTTTCTTTATTCTGCTACTTTGTGTGAAAGATCTAACTAAAAATAGAATTCAAATTTGAACAGAGCATATATTGTGTTAGGTAATTTAGAACAGGAAATCTGCAGTATAGCTTCCTTTCAGAAGAGTGCCTTAAAAAGATATTATGTAGCTCACCACTATTCTGAAATCTGGTTTCAGATTCTCAATATGTGACTGCTTAATTACTTTGCTAGCCAGCATCTTCCAATCCTGTTTSTTCCTGTGTGCAAGAAAATTAATGAATTGACAAAAGCTGATGCTTTTTTGACTAATTGAATGATTACAAGTATAACTATCTGATAACAGATTTTCATATTTTTCAGAAAATTTGTTTTTACAGAATTTACTGGKTTTTTTTAACTGAAAAATTGTAGCCTTGTACATGTGCTCATGTCTGTGGACTACATATTTGGGTAAAGCATTTTGATGGGAAAGACAAGAATGGAGACAGGATAACTCTCAAAAGCAGTGCTGTCAGTGAGCTTTATGTGCCCAGTCCGTTTTAAGGAAAATACCACTTTTTCCATAATTATTCTGTCATTACACTTTTGCATGCACTCAGGTGTAAGGCGACCATACGAATATATTCTATCCAGATTTAAAGATTAATTAAACTGATTTCTGCCCACTAGAAGGTGCATGATTTTCTCCTCTAGTCTTTGTTGTGTTTTTATAAATGTTGCTAAAAATGATAACTGGCAGGAGAATTTTAGTGTTCATAACTTATGCTTGCAGCTGATACTGTTTCTTAACATGCTGAGCTGTGACTTTGCAACTGAGTGCTATGTCAAAGGTTGCAGAAAAAATGCAGTGACCTTCTGGCCTTTCCTTACCCATTTCCTGTAAGAGAGCAACCTTTCAACAAATTGTGACTCTTTTCAGAAAAGCTGTTGTGATCTAGTGTCTAAAACTCCAATAGGATCTTTCAATGAGAAAATTCAGAGGCAGGAAGTCTGCTTACCCCGAGATCACTTGAAATCATAAGATTAAGATTCTACTTTTGTTAAATGTTTACCATTTATCAGCTGTGGCAGTTTTTAGTTTCCCAAGATGTAAGACAATACATATACATTGCTTAGAAAATATAATGCCTATTTAATAGTCAAAAATGTAGACCTTCTCAGAAATCCAAATTACGCATGATACATTATGATAAAAATATAACAGTGAGTGACTGTGACAACTTCACACACATATTTTAATATTAATACCTTCACAGGAAACACTGGTTGAAAAAGGTGCTATTTAAGAAGTAGAATCCCATTTCTTCACTCTGAGAGCTTTGGTGACTACCTGAGGCAAACATCTCTCTCTATGTTCTGATCCAAACCTGTTGTCCTGTAACCATCACTAATAATGTGATGGCTCCTGAGGTTCGCTAGATTGGTGCTACAAGCAGTACTATGAAGCCCCTGACAGCCATTTAACATGTAATCTATTCTTTGCATTATAGGCCTATGAGCTGTGCACACTGGGAGAGCTTATTCCTGGTGCCCCTGTTGTGTTATTTACCTCTGCTCTGAGCAGTTAAGTCCACCACAGCCATTTAGTAAATTATCAGTTTTCTTATTGGCCCTAAATTGTGCCTAATTAAAAATCTGACCTCCGCAAAATAGTCCTCTTCCTAAAGAGACAGAACATAAACAGGAAAAATCAGCTAATTGCTGCAAAAACTGCTTTTGTGGCACTGTAATTGGACCTCAGTGAAATGAATGAACCCACTGGGGATTCCCTAATGAATGTTTAACTGCAAACAGTAGTCGGGCACTTAAGCAGCTAGTCTGATGGTCCCTAATGAAATCAAATAAAATCAAATAAAAGAATCTGGCATTTTACTAACCAGATTTCTTGGCATTGAGACATAAAATAATATAATTCTGGGTAAATAAAATGTAAAGAAAAGTTATTAAATGCAATGAAAACTTAACAAGTCCTCTTTAGATTCTTCTTTTTCTACTGAAGAAAAATGCTCAGAAAAGTCAACATATTGTGTTGGATCTTTTGGGAAAGAGATTTCTCTGATTTTCTTCTTCTCCGCTTATATAAAAATAAGACCTTTTTCTGTCTTCTATTAATGACATCTGACTTTATTTTGCAAAAATGTTTTCCAAAGCTAACCTTAGAACTACTTGATATAGGCAACTTATTAAGATTCATTCTATATCCAAAGCAGTATCAGACAGCCGAATTCTGATGACCTCAGAATCTGAGTTGTGCTTTGCTTCCAATTGTCCATCCAACTCAATGGTTAAAAACCTGGTCTTCCCATTATCAGATGTGCCGCSTGAATTCAAAAAATATCTCATTGTATACACTGGTGTAGAACTTCAAAATTATATTAAGGCATAAAGTGAGCATAAACTGAAAGAACCAGGTACGTGACATCATCAGATACCTTTGATTATTATTTGTYAATGTTCAATTGCATAGTGATGTGACCTTATATATGATTTAGAATGTGCATTAGATATCAAATCTCAAAAAAAAAAAATCTGCTTCATTTAAATGACTATTAAAAAGACTTCATAATATTCTACTGGTCAGCCTACAACTCTGATTACATGAGAATATGGCAAACTGCATTTTRTTTTGTAGCTCGTCCTTTTTGAGTCTCCAGTGAAACTTAGTGACATTGTTGGGCATTTTGTGAGTATTGCAATTTAACCAGGTAGGAATTAAACAAGTTCAATTTAATCATGCAATTATAATTGTATTTAAATAAAGAATAGTTAAAAAGTTTAAATTATCACTGCCTTCATACACCTAAAGYTTATTAGATGCAGGAAATAAAAAGGCCATTGCAATAAATTTTCATGTTTGATTTATATTATCTCTGTTTTTCTCTGGATGTATGTGATAAATGGACTTTCAAAATTTTTATTAACAACAGGTGCTGTTATCATTACTTACTATTGCAAGTGAAAATCTTTTTCATGAGCAATTAATTTGAATGAAATGAAGTTTACAGTAAGATTTAATTTCTAAACTTCATAGTCAGATCATTATAAACTTCATTCTTATGTGTTAGATTTAACTTAATAGAGCCATACTGCTGAAAACTGTGAAATATAAATACATGAACATAAATATATATGTCTATATGTTGCAGAGAGGAAGATATGAATAACAGCATTGCATGCTGAATAAAGCATCACATACAGAAGGGGACAAATAAATATTATCCATTAGTAAGTAACTGTCACTAGRATTTTAACAGTTAATAAATATACTAAACTGATTATCTGTTTCTAGGAATAATCATCGAAACTGAATGGTGAAAATAAAGATGATAAATTGCAATTAGAAAGGGACCTGAGTGTTGTAGATGAGCAAAGCAGTTCACAATGTAAATATAGAAAGTTGTTTAGTTTAACATTACTCTGTTCTTGCCAGGCATGGAATATGGGAGTTCAAGAGCTGCTGCAGACATGGTCATATAAGGTTGGGTGCAGAGTTAGAACAAATGTTTCATTCTCTGGTATGGAAAGAAACAAAAAATGTATATTGGTAGCATCATTTATTACCATCTTCTGATTGTTATTCATTAGTACAATTAGCCCATTCTAAGTTTCTCCTACTGATCCGAAAATGCTGTCCAGAGTATGGATATACTGCTTGCAGTAGTGAACCTGGAAAAGAAAAGAAAAAAAAAGGTTCTTAAAGTTCTGTGACTAAAGTCTAGTTGTTGATTGCAATCAAACAATTGAGATTACTCAAGAACTCTCAATTTAAGGAAGTTGTCATTAAAACAAATCAAAGATTATCAACTCTTACCCATTTAGCATTTAGTGAAACATAAAAATGAGTATAACCTAAATGAGAATTCTTAAGAAATTAAGACAAGAAACCAGAGGCTCATTTATTTCATGATAAGCTAAATCTCAATTATGAAACATTCTTCATTCTTCAAGGAGAGGGTCTCTTTTGAAGACTGTAAATACCGAAAAGTGCTATGCTGAAGTCTGCAATGAAGAAAAATAATGCTTCTTGTAGATGAAATGTACTCACAGTGTTGGCTAATTTGCAATGCAAATACTTTTCAGCCTTTGGAAGGAATGTTGAGGAGTGAGAATACATCTGTGTGTCTTTGACATTCTTGTTCAATATATTGATGCTAACCCATAACAYACCATACTTGAACCTCACATGTTAGCACAATTGTTTGGTCCATGAAGACACACAGGTTAATAGCTGAGTATAGAAAAACAAAAGCATGTTCAATATTGATAATTGCCTCCAAATTTGTAGCTGTCATCAGTTGAAGAACAAATGTCATTGTCTCTCTATATTATTTTTTTGTTGACAGATCCTTCAACAATGCCTTTAAGATGCATTGTTCAGTTGTGTTATTGTTGTCAGCACCTATAATGTCAGCACCACTTCTGAGATCCTCAAATGGTGTCTTACAAATACCCTCTGTCTCAAGCAAGATAACTTTAAATGTTCTCATATCTTTTTAGAAGATACTCMGGAGTACTCACTATCTCTACGTGTTTCTTCTAGTTTCTGTGTCATGAACAGAGGGATATTATAGAAATATCTATAGAAATAACTCATTGCTTTATTTTATACTTGATCTCATGAATGAGCTATTTGAGTACTATTTCACTGGAAGTTTACAACTTTTCAGCTCCTTTTTCTTGAGCACAGCTGAAGAGGGAAAGTAATGTTATTAGAGAAAACTTGGGGGATATTAGCTGACAGAATTTGCTTCACTTCCTTTGAGGCTAGACAGCAAAGTTGAACAGGGAGTAATAAAATCAGTGGCATTATGCAATAAGAGAGGCTATTTCAGGTCACTTACTATAGTAATCAATCAACAGTATAGAATAATGAAGTTTATATATGTGATTTAAGTGTCAAAGACCAATTCAGGATGGAGGTCCAACAGATAATTGTGCAGAGCAGTAAGAGTCTCCACAGTAGGGCTATGTTTAGTCCACATGCCATCACAGGAGCTAATTTGATCTATGAATCAGGAATTTCAATGGTGAAAGCAGAGTGTTTCCCATATCCTGATATAAAAAGGTAAAARGTATTGAAAAGACTTGAAGAACATTTCGTAAACAAAGAACACTTTAAATGATTATTAAAGTTGTCTTAGCCAGATTCATCTATTTATTTAATGAATCTTTTGAAAATACACAAACTTTAAGGATAATGCAAAATTAATTGCTTGGTTCGGAAGCCAAGATGAAAAATTTGCACATATCTCCTCAGTGTACAACACTGCTTCCAAATACTTCTCTACTCCTCCAAATTTCTCTCATATATAGCAGTTCACCCAACTGCAATATATATTTTTCAGTCCCATTTTCTCATAAATAACATGTAGAGAGGTGGCTGATCCTCTGTACTTAGTGCTGTTGAGGCTGCACCTCCAATGTTCACAGCCCTTCAATACAAGAAAGACATGGAAATACTGGGCATGTCCAAAGAAGGSCAATGAAGCTGGTGAAGGAGCTGGAGCACAGATCTTCTGAGGAGCAGCTGACGGAGCTGGAGTTATTTAGTCTGGAGAAGAGGGAGCTCAGGGGAGACCTAATTGCTCTCTACAGCTACCTGAAAGGAGGTTGTAGTGAGACAGGGTTGGTCTCCTCCTCAGAATAACTACTGATAGGACAAGAGGAAATGGCCTCAAGTTGCACCAGAGGAGGTTCAGGTTAGATATTAGGAAAATTTTCTACACAAAAAGAATTTTTTCTACACAAAAAGCATTGGAACAGACTACCTAGGGAAGTGATGGAGTCACCATCCCTGTCAGTGTTTGAGAATTGGAGGCATTCTCCTTCTATAAAGGAAATTTAATTTAATTTAGACTGTCAGCTGCTGTTTTTGTATCTATTTATAATTCATACAAGGTGAAATTTCATAATTTTCTACAAACATGGAGAGTGTCAAAGGTGAATCACTCTTGTGGGCAATTTAATGAATTGGATATGAATATGCACATAACTGAAAATTTCTGTTTTTGTGTATACAATGCAGAAACTGCTTATCTAGGAGAACARAAAAAGTTCATAATCCTTTTTCTCCTTTCTTCCTTCTCCTTTTTTCCATATTTTAAGCCTTTTACCAGTTTGATGGCTGATTGATAACATTTTTTTCCATGCATTTTTTAAAAAACAAAACTGATTTGCATTGCTTGCAAATATGCAAAGGGCTGGCTAGACTGTTCAGGGATCCTGATGAAACACATCACAAGGATCACAATCCTGATGAAACACAATGTTAATGACAGAAGTCCAGGCTCTTCTTCATTTGTCTCTGATTTCCACATGCAAAATCATATGCCATTTCATACTCAACAAATACTTCATCTGTCACCATAACTCACTTTACATACTCTTTAATTTTTACTTTGTTCATCATGAAGGAAGTTTTTCTTTTAAGATTGACTGGAAAAGCTCAGAGTTCCCTCTTCATAATTATTTCTGCATATGACAGAATTAAAAAAAAAATTGAAAAAAAAACCCCATGAACTACTACTCTGGTTCTGTACCTGCTCCCAAGAAACTCCACAGCAAAAGTGTTGTTTTCATCAGTGCTGTCAGGATCAGGCTTTATACAGGAAAGCTACATATGTAAGCACAAAGCCACATRTATAAGCACAAAAAGGAAAGCGAATTTTATGTTGCTGTAAAACAGGAGAAACACGTAGTAATAGTAGTCTGTCTCCTTCTGTCTCACATGCAAAACTGTAGTCCTAATTTTTTAACTTCAAATTCTATTTCATTTGTAGCCAAGAGAACCAAAATATTTCATCATGTCCAGTCATGGAGAAAGAATTTTTTTTCTTTAATTGTCCTTAATGTACATATAGAGAAATCTTAAAAATGAAATTTTTAAAAATCTTGCCACACCAGTAGAAATAATTTAGCCATCTTGCATTCTACATTAGATATATAAAATATACATGTACATATATCGTCATATAAATGTTATGTAWAAGATATATATATTTATATGTATATGAACTAACTGTTGATCTGAGAGCTCCTATTACATGGATACCATTTGGTTTGACTGTGACATGAATGGGGCTTGCATGGAATGAATGTGTGATCTGTTTGCCATGAAAGATTGGAATTAAGCTCCCTGGCATGGAAGAAATGAAAGATGTTTAGAATAATATGTAGCACACAGCTTAAATGCTTAAAAGTAGAGCTTGTGGATATAGAGRGAAGGGAACTTCAAACTGGTGTCTTCTATGGTACTGGATGTAGGATACTGGAGCGGGTTTACACCAAGACCAGGGTGTTTAACATCATTAGCTGTGAATAAAGTCATGAAGCGTGCTCTGCAGTTCAGGCACCTTGAAATGTTTGYCACCTTCTTCTTCCACTTTCAGGGCAAGCAGTGTTCAACCTTGATGGCTCGAGCATGACTCTGCGGCTTGCATGGCTGCTTTTCTCATCCCTGATCATGAGCAAAGGGGAAAAGGCAATTTCACCAAAGGTTTGTTACACATTTCATTGACCAATATGGTGCATTTCTAAGGCAGTCCTTTATTATAGTCCCAGCAGTGAATCACTGTTCTAGATTTCCCTAGCACAACTGAGAGCAGAGTCCCTTCTATTCAATTTGCCACTACCAGACTGCTGAAAAGCAATCAATGATTACAGTTTGTGATTTGCATATTTACAGGAGAAACATATATTGATTCCCAATCTCTATATTGTCCTTTATTCTGAAAGCCATATTATGAAGAATAATAATAAGTAGGAAAAAGGAAATATAATAAAACAACTTCTGTATGGTTTGGCTTTCTCTAATTGAATGCAAACATAACTGAGTATGTAATGAACTGCAGCCTTGTCAATACTATATTAATTTTATTTAGTATCAGGAAAAAAAGAAATAGAATATAAAATAATTATTCATCGGTATACCATCTGGAAATAATAAAAAAAAGAAAGTATCTTGGTCTGATGCCATAATAAATGCACTGCCAGTGACTTATTCACAGAAAAAAAAAAAGGGAAACTCGTACAATTTGGGGAGACTACACTAAGAGGCTGAATAACAAATGCAAAAACACATAAACAGGAAAGGAGGAAAATATGTGTTTTTATTCGTCTGCATTTTAGGCTTCTGAGATTAATAAGCAAAAGGGAACTTGAGAGTTAATTTTTTTTTTATGTTAAAAGGCTCATTTGCAAAAAGACAAAGTAAATGGAAGAAAAATAATTTATGCAGTGAACTGCTAATCCAGCTGTTTTGCTTCTGGGCTTAATTGGATTTACCTAGAATTGATATTTGGTGTCAGCATGTGTTATATCATCAGCTCAAGCAATAGTTACCAAACATAAAGAATCCTATCTAAGGCAAAATATTAATTTATTTGACTTATACTTATTGTAATCTCTTTTTATTCATGTATGTTACTACTTAATATTTCCACTTGATGTTATCTAATAGAAATTCTCTAGACTTAGTTATTCTATCTTAATATCTGAAACAGCTCAGCAATGTGGAAGACTCACAGCCCAATAAAATGGGCTAGGAAATGGTTATTCATCTCTTGTTCTGCCTCCGAGGCAGCTGTGCCGACTATAAAAAGGTGTGCATTGTGCCTAATGGCAAATGGGTGACATCTGAATTCTCAAGTAAGACATATACTGTAGCGTACAGTACCTTTAGCAATGTGAACTTTACAGGTTCAGGCTGGAAATGTGGAGTTATCCTCAGCAACTAAGCAAGATTTGTCAGCTGTGAAACCCCACTTGCATGTAAATGTGAAACCAAATCTGTCCAGCAAAACAGGGAAATAGTGCCCTTTTTTACAGAACAGGCTGCAAATAGGGTGTACAAAATAAGACTTTTCATGTGCCAAAGATGCATTAGGATAGCAAGTGAAATGTTCACACTGAATTAGCTGATAAATATAGTATTTGTCCTCACTGTGAGATGACAGTGATTCATGACGTGTAGGTATTCAATACATATTTAGATGCACTCTCCTGGCCTATAGGTTTCTGCTAATGTGCTCACTTTGCCTGATTTGAYGTGATTGGTTTCCTCAGTAACAGTTTGTTCTGGCTGTCCGCTTTAGTGACAGAAAATCTTAAAAAAGCAGAATAACTAATGTAGCAAGCAATAGTGTGGCGTGGATAGTGTATGCTCCTGTTTGTCTGTGAGTGTGAGGACCCCCCATTACCTCCAAACACTTGTTCAAACAGCTTGTTACACTGAGTTTAGGTGCCGAGCACTTGGCCAAGTGTGGCCAAACCGGGGCATGATATAGTCAGTGCCCTGCAGCACAGCGGTTACACTGTTTTTAACAAAAGGATGAGACCATGGCTCTGCAATTTTCAGCTGCATTTGGCCAGCTGTGCTTATGGACCAGGCTATGAATATGGACTGATACCACATCTTAGAAAAAGAGCCCATTGCGTTATTCCTCATCCTCTCCCAGTGCTTTGGTTTCACACTGTCATGCTTGCTCCGCTCGTTGCGTCTCGGCCGTCGCCGCGCAGTGGCTGTGGCCTCACTCACAAGCACTGCCTCAGCACGGGGGCAGGAGGAGAAGGCTGCCCCTTTGCGACATGCGACCAGATGGGCCTCTTCCAAGCCTCCCGACGGAGCGCTCAGCGCGGCGCGGGCAGCGCAATATCTGAGGCAAGGTTGCGGAGATGGATTTGAGTAAAATGCAAACAAGATCATTCTGAAAGCAGCAAGAGATTATTGCACGCAATTACGTTGCAAGCTGGAGAACAGGAGAACTCAGAAGGCCATCTTTTTTATTTTCTATCACCAAACAAGTTGGGCCACTCCTTATTAAATTCTCTAGATGAAACTGGCTGCCTTACCAGCTGTGCAGTGAAGGAGGCACTCAGAAGTTTGCTGCTGTTCATCGACCTTTAGCCATTTTATCCCCTCTGAAGAGAAGGGAACTAAGTGAGTGTTTGGGAGATGAAAGTCCAACAGAGGATGAGTTTTTAGAAGCAGCCCTTGCCTTGGGGCGCTCCCCAGAAGTGTCACAATCTTTGACCTTCTGCGGAGTTTTCTCTAGGAGGTAAATTTGAACTTCATTTAGAGCGTTATTTTGTTTATAATGCCATTCGTTTGTAAATGGAGCTCCACTGATGCGAACCTCTTCCCGCAGAATGGCCTGCAGAGGGGAGAAATATTCAGCAACTCAGTCCACTGATGCTTATGCTCAAGGGGTGCTTTTTCCTGCCAGGATAAGTGCCACTGCATCATCAATATGGTGCGTCAAGATGAGGGAATTGACAAAATAAGTAGCTGGAAGGAGTCAAAGTGGGAGAGAGCATCATTTCTCCTGCAGGTGGCTTTGCTCATTGTTGGGATAATAAAAATCTGATAGTGGTGAGTTCTTTAGGTAGAAGAGGAGATAGCGAAAGCAAACATTTTGCTAGGTACCTCTCTGCTGTCTGTCAGCGAGGCTGTCACTGCTGAGTTGATTTTATTTTTGGTTCTCCTGATGCAGTTCCTTTAGCTACAGCTGAGCTCTCGGTATGAGACCTGAAATAGCCCCATATTTCAGAGTAGGTACAAATGGTTATTTCTATAGTATCTTTCTTGCCATGGAAAATACCTCTGCACATTTCACTGTGGGGAACTCATGGCTAGACATACTTGTGGTAAGGAAGGGAGACTTCCTGAAAACAARCAGGAGTAGCTGTCCTCCTTTACCCAAAGAAAAGGGCATCTTTCAGAATTTCTGTTTACTGTTTTTCTCCTGTCTTTACGTGCCAGCCTCCAGATACAACCTTTGGGATCCAGATTTGTTATATAGCACTGGAATCACTGCTGTTTATGTTTATGATTGTCTTAATAATTAAATATGTCATTCCTTAGTTGCAACTTAAGCAAGCAGAAAGTCCCCCCACTTTTCATTTACATCTAATGAACATTATAAAGACATTTGAGGAATTTTGGGAGTTTAGACAGGGACCCTTTCTAAATGGAGGAGTAAAACAACTTCTAAATTAGATTTTCTGTGCTAATAGTTATCAAATTTTCTGCAGGAAGTGGCATCCTGTTTTTGTCACAGATGACAAAATTTTCAATACTTCTAGGACTTTAAATTTACCATTTCTTTGTCTGTTTGTATGATCCACTGGTGTAGCTCCTGCTATTTTGTAAGTCAAAATGTTAAGGAAGAAGCAGTGAGATGTGTGTACATGCAGGTATAATATTTTAAAGTTTGAAACACCTTCTTTTTTCAGGATAATAGAGCTAAATGAGACAATTGTTCAGATCAGTTTCTTATTTATTTGGTGATTTTAATAATGCAGTCAGTACATTTGGGGATATGAATATGAGGAATGTCAGGAGGTATTTGTGCTTGTGTGCTCTGAATTCAGGGAGACAGGGCAGATGAAAAAGGGCAAGGTGCTCCCTTCCCCCTCAAACACTCCCTCACAAAACAAAACACAAGGAAGTCTTGATCATATATTGCAGTAGATAACTGCCAATGCTGCTCATACATCCAAGAAATCGTTGTGGCAGAATCTAGTGCCAACTTGATGTTATAGCTAAAGCTGTAATTTATATTCCTTTTTATTGCCCAAGAACTGCTTCATATACTGAACTAACCACATTGTGAGGTAATCAGCCCTGTGGTTTCCCTTGATATCCCTACAGAAAGCAATATCCACCAAAACTCCATAGATGGCAGCATTTCACAAAGAACTCAATGATCCGCCTTTCCTTCCTTTTGCTTCCTTTTTTTCCTCTCCTCTCCTCTCCTCTCCTCTCCTCTCCTCTCCTCTCCTCTCCTCTCCTCTCC
>NW_020455454.1:409333-516582 GCF_003342845.1 Nothoprocta perdicaria
CCTTCCTTCCTTCCTTCCTTCCTTCCTTCCTTCCTTCCTTCCTTCCTTCCTTCCTTCCTTTCTTCCTTCCTTCCTTCCTCTCATTCTGCCTTGCGTTCCCTTCCCCTCACCTTCCATTTCCTTCACCTTCCTTTCCTCATTTTCGTATTAAAACAATTCCATAATCTGTTGACAAGATTAAGAATTCCTGTTGGTTTACAGGAAGTAAATAAATCCTTTTGGTATTCTGGAAATCTCTGAAGTGTATCAGAGTACTTAAAAATGTTTACACTATGGCATAAGTATCAAGTGAATACTTATATGATTTAAAACATTATTTTGGATTAGTGTGGAGTGGTGGGTCTTTGAGACCACACTGTTTGCATTATCTACTTTCAAATTATTTTGTCAGATTCTTGTGTGGTATCTTTAAGAGAACATTTTTCTCTTCTAGATTTATTTTCTTGAAGATAAAGCAGTACCAGAACTGAGAGTATCTCAAAAATAGATTAGAAAAATATCAAAGGGACAAAGTTGCCACTGGACTGATCCAAGAGAAATATTCAGTTATGCAATATTTCAGCATAATTAATATATCATACATGATCTTCACAGGTTCATGATGCAAATCTTAGAATTTTGGTTACATATGAGGAGATATCTGCAAATATTTCTTATGAAGGGGCTTATAAATCTTCCCCAAAATTTACTTTTAGACTGAAGCGTGTCTTCTTATTCACAGTATTTTTGCCACTTCTTAAAATTTAAAAAGAGAACAATGAACCTACTTTCGCGTTATCCAAGCATCAAGAAGATGATATTAAAAATATRTATATTGTCAAGTCATAATTGAATATTGGAATTGTAAACCAAACCGTTTTAGCACATAATTAGTTCTCTGAAAGGACAGTGTGTTTTGATCAGATGGAAAAATAGCTGAGAAACAAAACATAGAGGTGAAAAAAATGAAATATATGTTGTTGGTATCAAATATATAATTCATTAGTAACATAAGCATTTGACAATTGCAATTATTCAGTTGTTTTTACAAGATTTTCAGCTTATGTGAGGAAATGGTTCTAYAGCTGCATATCTGCCTAAGATCCAGCTAGGTTCGGGGTCTAGACTGTTACATTTACACTAATCCCTTTAGATACTACCAAATTGTTCAGACTATAGGAATTCAGTCTAAGCATGCCAGTCAAATAGGGCCTACTTTCCATTGGGCCTTGATTTCTCTTTTTKTGTGTGTGTGTGTATGTGTAATACTTTATGTGCTCTGCTAGTACCAAACTTATTGRTAAATTTGAGTGGAATAGTTGTTCCTTCTGAAGCAATTGAATGCTTCCAAGTTTGTTTRATGTGAAAAGGTAGCATATAACTGGGAATATGCACACACATATATATATATTCAAGATTAAGAAGTTGATGTTCAATGCAATTATGCATGAAGAAAATGCTTATACCTTATTTTCAACCGTTGGTATAGCTATAGAGTCTTTCTTTCTCTTGCTATCTTKATATATGGTCAATTATTCAAACAATATTGCAGGATTCTCGGTAGAGTCTTTGAACTGGCTGAGAATAGCTCTGGTTAGGACACTCAGTGGGGAAATAGCAGACCATTGGTAAAATAGACATTTACATTTGATCTCCCATGTACTCAAGTATGTGGGAGACTGAGGGGTAATCACTAGTTTAATAGACTTTTTGATGTTTGTGCATATGTCTTGTCTAGTAGCCTACTGTGGACATGCAGAACTTCCCTAATAAAAGTGCTATATTTGACTGAGCCTTTCCCTACTAGCTATATGCAGAACATGTGGGTTCAAATCCTAGCTCTGACCCAAATTTCTCATGTAACCTCAGGCAAGACAATTTAGCTGCCTAAAAATTAGGCATCTAATCTCAGCTAGTCATCTAGACTCCCTCTGTAGTCAATGGTGAGAGATAGGCACCTCCAGAAGGCAGCTCATCCTTCCTATTTTAGACCCCTGTGTTTGAAGAAGATGAATCACCCCCCGCAGGTGCCTAGCTCTGCAGCCATTGATACTGTGAGAGTCTAGATGTCTAGTCTAAACTAGTTGCTTCACTTTTAAATAGTAAAAGACAGGTAAAATGCATTTCACTGTGAGTATTTTTGCCTCATTTTTCTGTGTGCACTGAGAAGAAATCATTCATATGTGASAGTGTGTGATAAAGATCCGCATGGGCAAGATATCTGTTTTGTTGGTCTGCAGATCTCCATTTGTCAACATCACAAGCTTTCTCTTCTCAGTATATAGAAATCTGCTGGATAATTTGGCCTTTAGGTATGAAATATACCTTACATTTGTAAGGATATGGACTTTCACTTACTGTTAGTCCTGTAGTTAAAGATGTAGAGGAGAATGAAAYATAGACACTCACATGAACTTAATCTAAAGTATTCTTTCTTACTTTGAATTGTTTTAAAGAAATCAGCAATCTAGACTTAMTATACTTGGGTTGGATGTTAAGTGACACTGTATGTGAGCACTGGCATTTGCATTCAGCTCTTTTATGCAAACAAACCAATTCTGAATTTTTTCATTCTTCCTGCACAAGAAAGGGTATATAAAAGGGAACTCTTAGTCTGTGAAGATGTAAAGGTTTTCCTGCAGGTTTATACTTATCACCAGGTATCTATTCCTTGGCACATTTATGTCAGCTGATAGATGCAATGACAATCTACTACTTTCTCAACAGAAGCTATAACATGATTATAATCTAAATATTTAGTGTTTAAGACCTTAACCCTCTTTAAGAGAGAAAAAAGAAAAAAGACATCTATTTGGCAGTGAAGTGAATATGTGAAGGGAATACATGAACACCTACTTCATGTTCTGAATTAGATCTGATCTCACAAGCCAGTTCTGACTAGACTCACAATAGGCTGAATTGCAGCTTGGAAAGTCCTTCAGTTTTAGGCAAAGTATGTGCAACAGGCATAAAAGATTGCCTGCTCATGGCTTCAAGAAAATCACAGTCAATGGGAAGGGATATGTTTCTCACTGCAAGAAAAAGAATTAATAACATAGTCTTTCACTATAGTCTAGTACCAAAAACTGGGGCTGCACCATATGATGGGCAGAAAGGTAACATTACTCTTCGTTTACAAGATTGCAGGGAGACACAGAGGTATTTCTTCTCCTTGTCCATGTAGGTTACACGAGTAGAGTGGGGAGTAGGGAAGTAGAATTGGACGGGGATTTGAGAAGCAACTTTTGTCTTTTCCACTGCAATTAAATATCTCTCCTTTTGTCTGGTCTGGAGGATAGAGATGCCTATGAAAATATATGAATATATGCAAAAATGAGAACATATAAATCAAATTGGGATTATGCATGCTTGAAAATTATCCTTTTCATAAGCATGGTATCACTTATATGTATAGTAAAATTTTGGACTCCTATATAGAAGTATGCAGAACATTTCCATGTGCATTCATTGCATTATTCTGTGAAATGGACAGTTATAAAGGTCATGGAACAGAACCACTTGCTTAATTGCTAATATATATGTTTATTTTCAAAAAGAAAGATGAAGCTGAGTCACTTATGCTTTCAAATCAGACTGAAGGTCTGCAATAAAAGCACTTGGCTGCTCACCTTTTACATAGAGAACTTTGATCACATGCTTGTCTGTGAAGATTGTTTTGTGGAAGTGAAGAACAATCTGCTGACTTAAGCATACTTGGTTTTCTCATAGCATTAAGTGAAAGCTTGTGATCATGAAGAGACAATTTTTAGGTGTCCTTTTTCTGTCTCTGTCTTTCTTTTCATTTGCAGTAAAATAACATAAAAAATGGAAAAGAGAAAGGTGGTATATGGACTGTTGTAGAAAAAAAACCATTTTTTTTATTTCCTTCGAAAACAAGGCTGCTGTTTTAGATGACATTTTGGGTTTGACAAAATTGTCAAAAGAGATTTAACTCCTCTTTTTCTGGATCAGAAGATTTATGTAAAAGCAACAGAGCCCAGCAAAGAAATTCCTCTGACTATTATTAAAGACAGATCTGATTTTGCAAACTCTGTGTTATTTAGAGATAAGAAAATTGCACAGTAATAAACAACTTGACATTTTGCTTCCTCTTTACACTGTGGCTAAGATGGAAACCACATGAATATAGGCATATTGGTTTGGAAATATGGAACATGACAAATTATTGTTTTGCTTTGTTTTCAGACTTGAAACCAAAGAAATTGCACCCTTCTCAGTGAATTACACAGTCATGTTTCCCTGGGTAACTATGATTCTTCAGAACTTATTTTACTGTTTTAAATAACTGTTAAGCTGAGATAGTAATTGTTTATTAGTCCTCAGTGTACAGTTCAAGACAAATAATTACAAACATAACCATTCTTATATCATTTTAAAAATACCAATCCTGAATGGAGACTATTTCCTTTTTGAGAAAAAGACAGACATTCCTATTGAATTGGACAGTGAGTGATGGAAAGGGTGAGCCTATTGAAGTCAATGGAAGCCTTGCTTTTGATTTGTGTTACCCATGATTTGAGCCACAGTTCCACTGCCCTGACATGTTAGATCCATTTGCCTAGAGTGTATCTGCACTACAGTCTTTACCACAAGCAGGACACCAGAGTTAAACAATTGGGGTGCTCCAACTCCAAAGCGTGCAYTGTTTGCTTTCAAAGATTGATTTTGAAAGATGAGAAGAAATTTTGATGGAAAGATTCAAGGCAACCTGGAGTTGAGGCTCTGGTGTTGAGTTAGCCTTCCAACTTTCGTCTTTACTCTCTGTCAGCTGATTTTTGTATAATTGAATCAAACTCCTTGTTATTCCATTGGCAGGATTTTCTGCAAGCCCAAAACTTTTTTTWAAGTAAGATATGCATTAGATATTATACTATTATGAACTGTATATACGTGAAAAATTGTAAGTTATTTCTGGGGAAAATTCCTAACCTTTTCAAATTTGTTATTGGTTGGTATATTGCTCTGTGATTGGAAGAAGTAATGAAAAATTTCCTATGCCTGGATACTAAAATGCTGTCTTTACTTCTGAAAACATCTAGGTAATTTCTGAGGAGTCAGGAGATGAGTGTGAGTGAGTGAGAGTTCAGAATTGGAAATGCAGCATATCACTCAAGTGATTTTACCACTGATGATAAAATTCAAGAATTGTACTGTAGATCTTCTCAGATTTTGGGCTTTAGAATCACTCCAGAACTGACACCATTCCTAATTCTCTACATCCTATGAACTGTCTACAATTTTTGATTATTTTAGAAGTTTTTTTACACATATGAAAAAATGGGATAATTCACACCCAGAGGTTGTATTAGTTAATATTCAGATTGTATTTTGTAAACAGKAAATATCATATCATGGAAAACTATGTTGAAATAGCACCTAAGATAATGGGAAAAAAATGCATGATATAGAGAACTACTTTATCAGTCTTCTTGAAAAATAGGTGGGCTGATACTGAAGAGGTATGGAGAGTGTATTAACAAGAAGCTTTATAAGAACAACAATGACAAAAAAAAGGCACCTAAAACTACTATATTCTATGCAATGTGTATTTTAAATGTCTGAATAACACAGCACAAAATTCCAATGCAAGAATAAGTAAGATATTGGATGAAGAGAAACCAGCATTTGTAATATTTGCTGAATGAGTGTGGTTTGTAGAATTGTAGAGGTATCTGTGAAAAAAGTTTCCAAGTAATCCATAGTCTTTTGAAAAAAAAATGCAATTATTTTGACTTTTTGAAATATTTAAAACATTTTTATTGGTTTTATCAGTTTTATTATCTATTTCACAATGAATCATGATCTTTTATAGTATCCAATCATTATGTTATAAGGGAAGAAGACACTATATGTCTATATAAACATGTCTGGATGTTTTCCAGCAATATTATTTTCTGATAGAAAATCCAGTGTCCTACAAAATTAAAATTTCCTTTAGGAAAATTTCAGATTTTTGTTTAATGGTGCTAATATAATTTTTATCCAGAAATATTTGTTTTACTTTTTGAACAGAGTTAAATGAAAAATTCAGGAACAATCTTCTTGTTAGGAAGGACAACTTAGGTCTGCAGTCTGTCCTGTAGACTAGTTCTAGGATATTCCTTAGTCTTCCTGTAATCCAATGAAGATTGGAGTTAATTCAGGCCTATGTTATGGAGTCATAAACTTCTCAATATCATACAGACAATAGAGTCTGGATCAGGAAGCCAGGTTTATAATATTTGCTTTAAATTAAAATTAATATTGAAATAAAGCTGTTGCTAGTTCCATAACTTTTTTTCTTAATCTACATTATCTAAAAATGTTTGCAGTTCTCAGTTTCTGAAAAGTTGCCACTTTCATCTAAAATGAGAAGGAGGAGGATGCGGAAATGTCAGATTTAGAGTTTTGTAATGATGGAAATTCTGTATTTTGCCCAGCTCTCCTAATAAAATATATTTATTTCTTTGTATATGACTTTACTCAATGTAAACAGTCCTTACTGATCTCATGCAATTGACTCAGTGCTGCATACAGTGTCCACAATACAGCCTGAACGGAGATAAATGGCCTCAGATATAAATGTCTCTGGTCAGAAGCAGACCAGTACATTGTTCAGCCAATATTTAGGTTATGTGCATAGATTCCTGGAGGTGGACAAAAGGCAAAGGAGGAGAGGAATTTCTCTCCATTTGACCCTCTGCAAATCACTTCAGCTTTTATGCCACCRGTCCTCTTATTTGGAAAATGTGCTGAATCTTCCCTCCTCTGTGAAGYGTTTTGAGAGCTACAAGTTAAATGTGATCTCCAAAGGGGGCTAAAAAGTGATGTTGTTCAACTTTTAGACATCCATATAAATTGCTAAAAGTGGGCTAGAGGCTTAGCTTCATATAGCTAGAGGGGGTTCTTTTCATCCAGACTCACTGAATACTTCACTATTTTATAATAGATTATCACTAGAGCAGGGACTGGAATGGAGATCTCTCCTCTCCCAAGTGAATGCGTTCATTGCTAAAATATAATCCTTTGTAGATCTAGTGCAATATCCTCCATTTCTTTCTTCATCTGCAAAATTGGTTGTGTGCAATAATGCTTTCCTTTTCAAGAAACAGCTCTAAAGATACAATRATAATCTTAGCGCATAGCGATGTGGCTTAAGATTACAATTTATAGTATGAAATWAAAAAAAATCAAATTTGTAATCAAGATATGTGATGAAGAGCATGTTAGCAAACAGAGGTAACTGAACATATGTGACCCAAACCTGTTTTCCTGTAAAACAAGGAGAATTTTACCATTGCTTTTGATGGAAGCAGGATATTTTTTTCTGATACAGTGAAGGGTAAGAGAGATTTTTTCAGTGGTAATGGACCAAGACACAATGAATTAATTATTGAAAGAAATCACTGCTGGGCCTAGTTAGTATCTTCTGCATCTTAACCATGTGCTCTAGAGAAAAAAAGAGGCACTTGCATGTTAATCATTTAGGTGTCTGAGGGCAAAAGCAAAATGGAAAGTAACGGCAGCATTGTATTTTGTTTCTTCCAGATTTACATTTTACTTCTGTTGCTGTAACATTTCTGTGTATACTAATCAGCCATATTTTCCACATTTTCTGCTATCATTTGCTAAATCAAGAGACAAATTCCACTGTTTCTTAACCTCTGTGTGAAGCCGACCAATTTTTGAAATACATCATGCAACTTATCATAGTATTCTGAAAGTCTGGCTTTTCCCATGCATTCCAATGGTGATCTCCATTTCCTCTGCTCTAATCAACACCATCAGCACAGGAAAAAAAAGTCTGCTTCCTATTTGATTTTAAAGTCTCCTATATTTTTTTATATCTAACTTTTTCAAAGTTTTTTAATGCCAAGCCATCTAACAAACCCTTACTCCCGTGAATGATTCCTTTCCACAGGAATATTTCCATTGCCTTGAATTTTGCTCTTGGACTGGAATAAATTTGATAGGAGAAAATTGCTCCATCAACCTGAGTGAGATTGGACCCTGGAGTAAAGACTGCTCATCTGGTGCAGTGTGTCAGGATTAAAGCCTCACACRGCGTTTCAAACAGGTTTTAGCTTATCTTTTTTTTTTTTTTTTTTCCTGATAAATAGCTTTCTCAGCATTCATCCTCTTGAGACTTGATGTCTGCACTCTGCTCTCCTGAATTTAAGTACTATTATTTGGGGAGGTGGCCCTGGCAAGTGCTTAACCCACAGCACCTCCTAGATGGCTAAGACTAACAGCTCTTACAGGCCATRGCTATTTATAGGCTGAGTTCTGTAGGCTGAAATTAGAGAGAGATTCCACTAGTAAAACATGCATAAATAGGGACTGCTCACTATGTAAGTCTTGCATGGGCTGGTGCTTCCTTACTTTTTTGCAGTGAAGTGAACTTGGTCTTATTCAATTGCCTTCTTTGTGCTGTGGTAGAATTGAAATAGAATAGAGGGTCATATCRCCGAACCATATTATGGCCATGGTCACTGGAGATAGACCTCTATCTTGCAAGTCCTCTGTCTTGACTATTTGAAAATTAGAAATTTACTAACAAGGGAAACATATTCTAAATTAAAAACAGGGAGGTTAGGGAGTTTTTTCTTTTTTTCTTTCTTTTTTTTTTTTTTTTTTTTTTTTAGGTAAGCCAGAAATAGCAAAAAATTATGCTCTTCAGTTTTACTGTGAAATATCTCTCCTTTTCAGGGAAATATGTTTTCTGGATGGTTTACCACCTGCAAAGTATACTATACATCTTTGTTAAATTATTTTCTGTCTCTGCAGAAATAGCAGTTGAGTTTTGTGGTATTTTTAAATGAAATGACTGAGCATTTAGCACAATTATGTCCAGCACTATAATTTTTTTCTTCTTTTGTAGAGCCATATTTTAACAGGGAATAAAAAATGAGACACACTCTAAGCCATTTTGCATAAATGAATAATTAGGATTGCCACATATTGCCAATTGTAATTAGAGATAATAATACTAGTTTTTGGAGCTTTTACTCATGCACTGCCTTCCAAGCAAAATGGAACTTTTGTAACATTCATCCAGTGAAGTGAATGGATTTTTATATTCTTCTTACCAAGGATACATATATGAGCTTTTTTTCCCTGCATTTTTTTAAAGGTAACCCTAATTGGTTGTAAGCAAATAAGTAAATAAAAGGCACACTATAAATAGTAGGCTCTTAGCAAAATTAGAGGCACATTAAAGATAACACACTTTTGGGACTTGCAGATCAGTTAGCAAGTCATCTGCGCATTAGGGTAAAACTAGCAGCTGCTTACAGTTAGCAAGCAAAAATGCTGTAGGTAACATATGCATGTGCAGATCATTTAAAGGCTCGGTTTACCTTATTTACATTCCAGCACCTTTGGGATATGAAGAAGGGATGGTTTTTTTTGAGGGGGGAGGGGAGACTGATTCATGAAAAGTGCTGAACTAAAAACTAATTTTGGACACACCTTCTCACAGAGCAAGTTGCTTATTGCTGCAGTGGTAAAACCTGCCGTTTATAGTGTTCTCTGATACTGCCTATCTCCTTCAACATGAGAAGTTGGCATGGCACTAGGCTGCAAAACAATGCTGTTTAATCAGGTGTGGAGTGTCAGCTTATTACTTTTGCCAGCAGCTTTGTTTTCCTTGGACTGTGTAGCCTTGTAAGAATTCAAAGCCATTGCAATCTTGCTGAAGAAGCTTTCTGAGATGTGTAACTAACGATAATGCTGTATCTCCGGGGTACTGAATGAATGCTGCAAACAAACTGTACTTTGCAACTGTCTCATTTTCCTAGGAAAAAAATGGTCCAACTTGTGGAATTGTTGCTCAGCRCCCAGTCTCAGTGGGAGTCCTGCCTGAGACGAAAGCTGAGACAATGAGTATTAAGCCTGGCCCCTTCATCTCAGGATCTCACAGTTCTTTTAGAAATGTTAGCAAATTAAGGCTCACAAGCCCCGCCTGCAAAATAATACCGTTCCTTCTCTACTGATGGGCAAACAAGATCATGGATCAGTGACAGTAATGAGAGCTACAGAGGAACAATCTGTCTCTAGACTAGGCTGCTGCTCCTGTGTCTTTATCGATTACTTTGCATAGATCAGTTAGATCTCAATTTCCTCACTAGATTTCTCCAGAGATTTCCTAACTTCAATGGAGGATGTTTTGACATGATTTTCCGCATGGATTACTTGATGCATTTTCTTCATTCTGCATATCCCAACTTGACTTCATCACTTAAACCCTATTTGGAAGGGTTGCAAACACTACAGSTTACAAATCCTGCTGTTTTGCCTACCACAGAATGATTTAAATGTGAACATAATCTCTGTTCCTTGCCCTGCAGAAGCTTTCATGTGGCAGCACATCTCACAATTAGACCACACCTAGATGAGATCTCCCAAAGGAGTCCTGCAGAAATTATTATCCTCTTTAGGGATTGGTAACCTGGCATAGATAAAAGTAAGGAAAGGGAGGCCCAATACTCACTTAAAAAGTGCACTGGAATTTTTTATGAGATTTGAAAATAATTGAACTGTTGTGGCTGCTTTCTTTCCTGGCAGCACTAAACAGAAGTTATATCAAAATACTTTGCAAGTACTTTTTCTTAAACAATATGTAGTTTAATTTTCGTTAAAGCAGAAGTTTAGGACACTTTCATGCACTAGACAGTTCCTTAGCATTTTTACAAGCATGTGCATGCATTTTCACTCCCACTCACCGTTCAGTATCTTGCAGCAAGGCTAAGGCATCAGCTGCCACAGCTTTTGAAGAAAGTAATTTTAGAAAAATACTTTGTATACTTTATTTATTTTAATGTGATGTACATATTATATATACAAATTCCTCCTCTCTTTTCTATTTCCATCCTTTATGTATTTCTCCACTCTCTACTCCCCCGTCTTCTTTTATCCTTTCCCAGGCACACACTACCCTGAAACATAGATCCTTTCTTTTTTCCTTACTTTAATATTCTGCACCATTCCTTTGTATTGTTCACTCCTTTGTAATCCACAAAGAACCACAACATGGCCATCTTTTCTTTCACTTGGTCCTGTCTCTTGAGAGACCTCATTCAAGTTATACCTAAATTTGCTGTTTTTTTTTTTTTTCCTGTGTAACAGAGTCATGGGCTTATCTTCTCTATTTGTAAAGTTACAATGGTTGTCCAGGATCTTATCACAAAATGATTTAATATATTTTTCTCTTTTTTTCCCCCCCCCCCCCCCCCCCCCCCCCCCGGAAAAACATACTGCTGTGCTACTACATCGTCTCAGAGAATGAGACAATTATCAATTTTCTTGCTCTTAAACTGAACTATAACATCTATTTGCATTGCTTGCACAGGTATTCATTTTCAGGATTTCATAAACCGTCTTTCACTGCTTTTATGCAAATTTTTAAACTGTTCTTGTACTCTGTCTAGCAGGAATTCCACATAGACACTCAAGGCATGCCACTGCCCAACTTCCATAGATTCCTTTAATGTTGGCCTTGCCTATCTGGACTTCCCCAAATCTGATTACTTTCAGGCTTTTGACCCCTTTCTGAGAAATGTTTTCTCCTTCTTTTGTCTTATTTGTTGGCTCTCCACTCTTGTCCATCCATATCATCCTTTATATTGCAGTTGCAAGCTCTTACGACTCTAACCATCTTTTAGATGATGGCCATGTACAGTGATGATGGCCATGGAGATCTAGGTCTGCATCTCTTCAGCACTGTGGTAACCCATGTAAATGGCAATCCCACTGTAATCTCTTGTCCTGTGCTCTGCTTCTCATGCTTTTAAGTTGGATACATTACCAAACATCTGGGTATTTCCCTATCCCAAATTATCAAATGTTTGTTCAATCTCCCTTCACTTCTCATATGCAGTGTGACAAAATCACACAAAATTGTYGGAATGAATTCAAGTCCTAATTAGTCAAGCTAACACTTAGTTTTTCTTGTAACATCACATGTAAAATTCCTGGCCAAGTAATTTCTGGTGGGGTTAAGGACTGCAGGTGGCATGAGGAACAGGGCAAAGGGAGTGAGGTGGTCACATTGACCTCAGGTCCTTATGCTCATATTAGGACACTCTGCCATGCAGCTCAATTCTCAACTAAATTAATTGGTTTGGTTATGTATGCAAGAATGAGGACTTGGAAGTACAGGGAGAAAAGGGGAGGATATGTCAAATAAAGGATTAGCTTGTGCTGATTATTTTAGGGGCTCTATCAAAGGAAAAGTGAATCACGTATGACATCAGATTACAATTAGATTGAGATTGGAGCAGTTAGGTGTTTCAATGTGTTGGATGATTGTATAAAGGAGGGAAAAATAAATTGGGTCCACATGAATGAAAAATATTTAATTTTCCTCACCCAAACAAAAAAGAATTAATTTTAGGTTAAGTGACAAACTTTGTGTGTTGAAAAATGTAATTTACTTTGGTTTCAATTTTTTTTAATTTAAAAAATCTTGTAACTATTTAAGCTTAATCTCAAAAAGAATCTTCATTTCAAAGTGATAAATCAAAATATCACTATAGTATTGTACAGATGGAACTATATTATACAGATGGAACTTCCATTTTAAAAATATGTATTTTGAAGTGAAACAGTAAGAGTACTTTAGCACAAATTTGTTCATAGTTTTATAGAATCATAGAATCATGGAGTCATAGAATGCTTAGGGTTGGAAGGGACCTCAGAGGTCATCTAGTCCAACCCCCCTGCTCACACAGGGTCACCTAGAGCACATGGCACAGGGCTGCGTCCAAGCGGGTTTTAAAGATCTCCAGAGAAGGAGACTCCACAACCTCCCTGGGCCKCCTGTTCCAGTGCTCCGCCACCCTCACTGTCAAGAAATACTTYCTTAGGTTTCTGTGGAACTTTTGGTGCCTCAGTTTGTGGCTGTTTTCTCTAGTCCTATCGCTGTCCACCACTGAAAAGAGGCTGCCCCCTCCTCCTCACTGCCTCCCTTGAGGTATTTATAGACACTGATCAGGTCCCCCCTCAGCCTTCTCTTCTCCAGGCTGAACAGGACCAGCTCCCTCAGCCTTTGCTCATAGGGCAGATATTCCAGGCCCCTGATCATCCTCGTAGCCCTGTGCTGGACGCTCTCCAGCAGCTCCACATCCCTCTTGTACTGGGGAGCCCAGAACTGGACACAGTCTCCAGATGTGGCCTCACCARGSCTGTGTATAGGGGGATGATCACCTCTCTCGACCTGCTGGAGACGCTCTTCTTAATACACCCCAGGATCCCATTGGCCTTCTTGGCCACCAGGACACACTGCTGCCTCATGGTCATCTTGTCATCCACCACGACACCCAGGTCCCTCTCTGCGGGACTGCTCTCCAGCAGGTCCACCCCTAATCTGTACTAGTGTCCGGGGTTACTCCTCCCCAAGTGCAGGACCCTGCACTTGCCCTTGTTGAACCTCATGAGGTTTCTCACCGCCCAGTCGTCCAGTCTGTCCAGGTCCCTCTGGATGGCAGCACAGCCCTCAGGGCTATCAGCTACTCCACCCAGTTTGGTATCATCAGCAAACTTGCTGAGGGAGCACTCCAGCCCTTCATCCAGGTCATCAATGAAGAAGTTGAACAGGACCAAGGACTGACCCCCGGGGGACACTGCTAACCACAGGTCTCCAACTGGACTCCGCGCCACTGACTACCACTCTCTGCACCCTGCCACTGAGCCAATTCYTAATCCACCTCCCCGTCCGCTCATCTGTCCCACACCTTCGGAGCTTTTCCAGGAGGATGCTGTGAGGGACGGTGTCAAAAGCCTTGCTGAAGTCCAGACAGATGACATCCATCGCTCTGCCCTCATCAATCCAGCTAGTCACTCCTTCATAGAAGGCGATCAGGTTAGTCAAGCAGGATTTCCCCTTGGTGAATCCATGCTGGCTACTCCTGAGCACCTTCTTGTCCTCCATGTGTCTAGAGACAGCAGCCAGGATGAGCTGTTCCATCACTTTTCCAGGGATGGAGGTGAGGCTCACCTTATCAACCCAAATCATTTCCCCTCTCCCCCAAAAAGACCAATTGCATATTTTTTTGATTTTTTGTTTACAAGCTTCAAGTTTCATAGTTTTTCTCTGCTATATTGCTATGATCAATAGAAAACATTAATATACCTTAATACAATTACTCCTGGTAACAGGCTGCCACTTTATTTATGGAGTTTTTAAATAGATTGTAAGATCATCACAATGTCATCAAACAAACTAGGCTTCTCCTTGTCTAGAATTGTATTTAGGTTACATATTCATATATCACTCTTGTTATTATTCATGATTTTGAGGCTTCTAATATTCATAACAGAAAAATTATTATTCTAATTGTTCAGGGAAAAGTGCTGAAAAATAAGCACCATATTGAAAATAAGGAGAAACTTTTTCCTGTTTATATTATTATATCCTTTAATTATAATATATCCTTCATCTTCATTTTCTAGCTTGCTTGATAAACATGGGTAAAAGGCAGTGTTAGAGGAGATGCTCATGTTTGCTTTTACTATTGTCATCTTAAATTTTAAAAATCTCCCCATAAAATATGAATTCACTTTCTTTTCTTTTTTTCTGGTTAGCTATATTTTTTGTCTGCTAACAAAGGCATGAAAAAAGACAGCAATCCCCTTGCTCATGCAATATAATTCCACACTCTGAGTGTGAATACTGGCAGATCAGCAGAATGAGCCATCTGCAAGCTATAAGCTGTGCCTTTGCATGAGTAGATTTAGGATWAAAAAAAAAAAAAAAAARAAAAAAGAAAAAAGAAAAAAGAAAAAAGAAAAAGAAAGCTGTCTGACCTGGAAGCCAAATGTTTCTTGGCATYTTTACTGGAGATCCCTGTGAGGCCAGCCTCCACTTGAGCTGCATTAGAGTCCTTTCTAAAATATGTGTCCCTCCCTCTTGCCATCATGTTTTATAGTACGTGTACATAGGCACACACAAACAGGCTGCATGATGGGCCACCTCAGAGATGCAGTACTGCAGTATAATGAATATCAGACTTCATAGTTAGTCTCCATTGGATTGCTGTGCTGGCGAATAATGAATATCATACTGCTGGGTTAATCCCAAGTGGCTAGTTCTCTGGTTTTAATGGGTTGGGTGTTAGTCCTGAAATACTTGTAAATGTCTACAGTTCATGCATTGTACTCTATAGGAACATATACCTCTAAATCTTCACCTTATTCAGGCTAGTAACTTCCCCTGAAGTCAGGGGGCCAGTCAAACAAGCAGGGCATGGCAAATTTATTCCTATAGTTTTCCTCCACTCCAGATTATTATCTCCCAAAGTGCTGAAGTTCCACCTCAAATGGAAGACTTATGTACACTGGCAATTTTTACTTTTCATTAGTTGCTTTCTCTCTTCTAAGCCTGATCTGCTGACTGTGATATCCTGTTCCTCTGAATTACAGCTTGCACCTTCAACTAATGAAGTCATTGGCAAAATTCCCACTGACTTCATTCAGAGAATGATCCAGCTRAATAATGCTGACTCCCGAGAGCTTCTGAGCCCTTGTGGAATAAATGTGAGTTGCAGATCCATAGGATTTATAAAGATTTGGCCCTACATTATAAAATACTTGAAGCAGATGGAATCTGTCTTTTTAAATGGCTTGTGAAGTGCCATTTTCACTAGAARTACTCTAGAAATGATTAAGTGACAGTAACACTTGTCAGACGACACAAAAAATGAAACTTATGGTGGGAGCAGGGAGGTTAGAGTAGCCATTTGCTTTCGCTTGTGGAGATGCATGTAGAAATGAATTTATGCAGTTCTTTTAAAATAAATTGTTTCTTTTCTCTTATTTCTCTCTTTCTCCCCCTTGCATATTTCTCCGCCTCTGGCTGAATTAGAATCTGATAAAACCTTCCTAGTTGTTCTAGGTAAAGTTGTTCTAGGTAACTCCACTAAAGGTGCTTTCTAATTGGAGATGTAGATGAAAAGCCACCTTTATTCACCTATCTGAGCTCCAGATATTCATGATTCTGTTGTCTTCATGCCAGATAACCAGACTCCTAGAAGCATGGGAAGAGTGGTAGCAAGTGTGGGAGTAAGAATTGCTTTATTGTTTGTTCATTTGTTTGTGGAGCAGGCCTCCATTTTCTAACTGGGAAGAGAAGGTAGGAGCGGAAAAAATCTGCTTCAGAACTAGGGGTCCCTTCCCCTCCTCTGTCCCACAAAAGCCGTAGTGTGTGTTGGGAGGAAAATATTAGGCACTATGAGCATCTTGGATATAAGAAAAGACTACAAAAAGAGGATTATTACTGTCCAATTATACAGTAACTCTGAATCCATAATAGCAAAARAGTATTATTTTGAAAGGTGATAGTAGTGGGTTTGATACCTTCTAGTGTGTATCTGGGAAAACAATGTGTGTGAAAAAGGACTCATAGAAGCTTCTGAGTAGAGAAGRTTGATCCCATGTATTAAATAGATATAAACTGAAGCTATGTGGATGCTGAGGCTAAGGTGCTGTATTTAAGAAAATTGGTCGTGGACTCCTGGAGCAGAAATTGTAAGGATGCAATGTGTTTTCCATTCCTTGCATACTTTATATGACGACTGGATATCTGTCTAAAATGTTTACCATCATTAAAGAAAAATCATAGACTTGATGAAGAAACTGTTGATGCAACAGATCTAATTATATTATCTTTCTTTGACCTAGAAACTGCCATGTCTGGGATGACAAAATTGTCATCTTCATGTCAAAATCCCATTTTATTTCTGCACTTCCTCATAAAACTACTCTCTAATCTTCTGTTTCTTTCTAGAAACATGAAGCTTTTTACTTAACGAGAATAGGAAACATTCAAGGATTTTTCAATATTTCAACTTAACTATCTGTCTTGTAAGGTTTGTGAACAAACTATATAGACTATCAGTATTGTAAAAGAGTAACTCTGAGAGTTCCTCATCCTGAAGTCTGATGGCACTCATTGCATTTCAGGGCTTGTGATCAGGTAGGAGTGGGACTTAAGTTTGAAACATGTTGAAGAGGCAAGTAGCTACGGATCTTATGTGGTCAGCCTTCCCTGCCCTTTATTTCTGTTCTTCAATCTTTTCCCCTTTCCACATTTTAAAGTGACTTCAATGATTTCCCTTTCAAGCTGAGTGCACTATTGACCATTTATAGAACGGGGACTCAACTGTGCCCATGCTGGTACTTAGGCAACATCCATCTTTGGGTTTCACATAATTTATATGACTGAGTGCTAGTCTGTGGCCCATTGTAAGAACATGATCTCTATTCTACCTGCCCTCTAGAATTTGAGGTCATGATTTGAGCAAACTTGCCAAATATTTTATTTAGACAGTGTTAGTGGAAATGTTACAACAGAGGATGTGACAATATTAAAAATTATGTGCTAGGCCTCAAATAGCTCTAGGTGTCTAATGCTTAGCTAAGGTCTTTGTGTGGACACCTTGCTTCCATTCTGCTTTCACTACTCACCTTTTTCCTTCCACAATGAATTAAGGATGCAGAAGCTCAACAATAATGGTGTCTACTGGTGTCTTGTGGCAAAGAGCTTTGAAAATATCAGGCACAACATTTTGGAAAACAGAGGCCAGAAATCAGAATAGATATTTAGACATGTTAGATAGTAGACATAAACATATCTAGACAGTAGACATAGTAGATGTTTAGAGTAGATGTATCTGAGTAAATGTTTGACTCTGTGTTCACTGTGCTGATTTCCTAAAGAGTTTAATTCTAGCCCTCAAGTTTGAAGTCCAGCAGTAGGACAGGAGAGGTAGCTACTTCAAGAGTCAAGGAATGTCAGGACTCCTGCCTATTCCTTGACTCAAGAATTTCATGCACTTCTTCCCAAGAGTTGAGAAAGCTCATTCAGAAGAGGAGGTACAACACAGGTGTTCGCTTTTGAGCAAGGAGATCTGCAGAGCAGGAAAATTGCCCTAAACCTATGTTTTGTGAGAAGCCTTTTTGCTTGTGTCCTTTTTGTGTGCCTTTTTTTTTTTTTCTTTTCTTTTCTTTCTTTTTTGGAATTAAACTGAGCTTGAGGGAAGCGCCTTAAGTGTTATTAAGATGTTATTCCTCCTGGGTTGGGGAAACATGCCAGTAGCCTTACAGTGGACTCTTTAATCACATTTTTGGTATCTAGAAGAAAAATAATCCTAGATATCTAAGTGTCCTCAAGAACCTAAGTCCCATTTCAGTGTCACTTAGAGATTTAGGAACAAAGTGAGCCTAAAAAGTGGAGGGCTAAGAATTTTAAAGGTGTCTAAATGAAATTTAAATTCTCCACTATTTTGGAACCAGGACTTTTTTGTCTGGTTTGTCCTGTTTGAAAAAAAGTTAACTTTGATTTTCAACAGTGCTTGCATGCCCACAAATGTAACTGAGCTCAGTGAGTTTCACAGGTATTTGGGCCTTTTAAAGAGTTTTTGAAATCTGGATTTACCTATTTCAATATAGGCTTCCCTCTCAAGATTTAGGTCAAAATATGAACACAATGAAAGATATACCATTTTTCTGGTCAGTGACTCTCTTGAATCACAAATCTGGATCTGATCCACAGAAAATACTATGTTTCCTTCTGCAGCTGATAGTCCTATTCCACCCTTACTGAGAAAGTCTATCCAACTTACAGGGACTCTTTGGAGGTCTTCAAAAGTTCGAAAACACTTTAAATGGCTTTCAGGAACATAAGCTGTGTAATGGTCAAAAAAAAGTTGTTGAAGGAAGAGAACTGAGAGGCTGAATACACTTAACAGGGTGTTCTAGTTCCCTCCTACCTGTTTTTCCTTACGAATCATTTTTTTCACAAGAAAATTAGAAGTTACTGAACACACATAAAAACCTTACCCCAGAAGTTTGATCCCCAAAAGAGAAAGTTAGTTGAGACTCAAGTTTTCATGAACTCAGTTAAGAAGTTTTTTTCTTCCTGTAGCTCTGGCTGAGGTTGTTGGAGCAGGGGTTATTTCAAGAGTGCAGATTTGTGGCAGTGGTTTGGGATTTGTTTAATTTGTTGAAAGATATCCACATTTCGTTTTTTCTCTTTGCTCAGCTGAATTTAAGAGTCAGAAAATTTGCAAAAAGAAAGAGTTTGCATATATATAGATGGGCTTAAATGGCTTAAATCACCATAAAATGGTGATGGCAATACTTCTATATTAAATAATAGTTATGTTAAATAAATGTATTTATGTCACCAAATATATAAAGGGCACTGTGTGCAAAATACAGCTAAGTTACTAGGAATGTAAAAGGAAAGTCTTAGTATTCTCATAAAACCTGGAGTTTAGCAGCTGAAGCTCTGACCTGCAGGAGAAGTACAACTCAGTCATATACAGTGTTTGGTTCCTAATTTAAAAACTTTTCCTAATACCAGGAAGTACTAGAAATGAAATCACTTTTTTTAATAAAAACATTGGAAAAAAAAATAGAAAATGAGGGGAAATCCCTATTTATAGGTCTTAGTAGAGGGTTCCTACTCAGTAAAAATAATAAACTCATCTGCTAGAGGAATTCTCTGATGAGACAAAAGKAAACTGAAATGGCAAAGCATGTAGTGCCACCACAGAAATTTGGAGCATGCTTTTGAAAAAGAGATCTTCTCTACATCTATTTTATGACTTCAAAACAGGCACACATTTAATGAGAGGAGCAGAAAATCTAATGCATTAGTAGCTATTCCTTTCTAAAAATTATTTGTGCTTTCATTTGAAATTGATTAAGAGAAAATTGCATTGTAAAGCCCATGCCTTTAGTGACTAGTACCTGTAGGAAAGCTATACATGTTCTGACCACAGCTCCGAACTGTTAACGTGTGTGGCAGAGGAGGGGGGAGAAGGAAGCAGACAGGCAGCTACTGATTCAGACAGAGCATAAAATTCCAACACAATTAAGAAAGAACAGGAGTGGTGGCAGAGAAGAAAGCAAACTCCGCTGGGTTTATTGAGATGGGGCAATATCAGGTTATCATATTGTAGTTAAGCCAGGAGCAGCTGCTGCCAACAAAACCAAACCTAGCTTGCTCCTTGGCTGAAAACTTAAATATCAACACCCTTTAATTATGCATAAAGAGATACACAAAGCTAGCAGCTTTAAAGTAATGTTATTAATTGCAGCAAATGTTAGTGAAAGATTGAATTATTCATAGTTATAGTTCTCAGGGGTTCCTTGATTAAGGAAAATAAGGAGAATTTGATGTGAATATCTCATTTCACATAGCCTTCTCAGTTTGCCTAATCCAAGAAACAGGGATATATTTTATGTGTCAGATCTGCAGAAAATGCATGTATCTGCTAGTTCCTTAGCAACCTTCTGGGATATGCCTGCATCTAGTCCCGTAAACCCTGCATATCAGAAATCATCTCCAGTGGGCTTCCAGGGGTCAATGGATTTTGCCACACTAATAATGCCTTTCATGTTCACAGTTAKAGTAAATCACTTTACTTACAGGATCATTGCTGGATTTTGTGGATTTTTTTTTAATGCTTCAGAAGAAAAATAATATGTAAACACATTTTATTGAAATATCTCCATAAGAATGAAGAGGGCTATCAGTACTAGCCATACGTGTATTTTTAATAACTGGAAGAAATATCATACTCATTCAAAAGTGCAGTTGTACTCATCATAATCCTGGTCATACTTCCCCTCTGTTTTTTAGCTAGCAGTAGTAGCTAAAATCAGCACAAATTTCAGGAAGAGAATGTTTGCAAATAGAATTTTTTCTCTGTAGCTTGTGAATTCTTCTCCTCAGAAAGACAAAATATTCCCTTTTCAGTTATCCTTACCRTATCTGTGCCCATGGTTTATCACTATGATGTAGTTTATAGGCAATCTGAACCTTATCAAACAAGGCTGTACTTTGCTATATTGCATATGATAACATAGAGTAGACAAGGAATGGAAGGTGATAGAATGACAGATCACCCTACTGGGGTCTGATCCAGTGGCTCACATAACTCCCACAGAAGCCTTAACAGAATCCACCTGAAGTGTTTTGTATTCAGGTCACTCCTGCTTTTATGTTTTCTCAGTAGTGTTTTGATATTGAATAAATTCTGATATTGGTATTTAGTGTACACAATGCACTTTCAAGGGTAGGACCTACCTGACTGTAGGCTGGCTTTCTGCTACTAAAGTTCATGGAGTTTTGTCTCTTTATGGTGAGCAAAGACCTCATCAATTAGTGGTAATAAGCAACTGGGAAAAAAAAATGTCCTTTGAAGTCACTAAAGGCTTTATTGTTGCACTCACTAAGCCAAATCAATATGTATTTTTTACATGTTTATTGAGGATGAGAAAGAAATGTACATTTATGTTCATTTTACCCTTACAAGCTAACGGTGTAGTTTAAGCCCTGCTTCAGTGTGTTAAGGTCTTGAAAAGTTGTGCCAAAGACAGATAAGTCTGATGTGTAAATCCATGTATATAAAAATACACCAATTGTCTACATAGATACATTTAATGTATGTATATATTAAATGTATATTATATAGATAATGTGTGTCCGTTTACATAGTTATAAAAAACACATTTATATAGAAATTCATATAATTCCTCTAATTTTTAATGTGATGAAGTTCTAACTTTTCTCTAACACTTTTGGGTAATAAGTAGTCTTACTTTCTTTACTGCAAATATTGGAAAGTTAATTAATAGCAGGTAAATATACCTTGTATGTGATAGTTCTTGTACAAAAAGAGTAGAAGATTTAGTATAAGGATYGTCTACTTTCCTGACCCTTTAAAAGTGTATTTCAAAGTTATATATGACTAGAATCATAAGACATGTTTCTGAGTGGGAGAATATTCCGATGTAGCTTATAAGCAAACRACGACAATTTCCAAGAGAGATCCTTATGTGAGGGTGCTAGGCTGAACTTGGAGCTAGGTCTCAAGGCAATTTAATCCTTGAAAAACCTGATAGCTCACTTCRACACGAGCTGTAATGCTATTGATCCTATTGACTATCCCAACCTGCTGCTTGATTACCTTTAGTCTAACAACTGCTCCAGAGGACAAAACTCCTTAAAGGAAGTGAAACCCCAAATAAATTAAATAGGTTTAGGCAGYAAATGACAAATATGAGTTATAGAAAAGTTTTGTGCGCTTTGATATTTCATTTGGTTGTGTTTCTTGAGGCCCATTCTCCTCCATGCCCTTCTCCTCTGTCTCTTGGGTCTTCTCACTCAGATAAGACCATCTCTACAATCCAGTGTTGTGCCATCCTCTTCCATGTGGTCATCTTTGTCATTTCCACACTAACTAATGATATGGTGCAGAGGTGTTGGAATTAATCCTGGCCTGAGCTTTCACATCCACACTTTGCATTGCAGTGTCATGCAGAAATAATGTCTTGAGTTCCAGAAACAGTACATTGCATCATGACTGAGCTGTCTGCAGTTCCCCATCAGGTCTAATATCTCTTCCCTGCCTATGACAGACTTGGTATTTGTTATTCACCTCTGCGCCCCAGAAATGGGGCCCCTTGAAGTGTCTATAATGGGTCAGAAATRAAAAAAGCATTCCCAGTTTCAGTGGGGTTCAAGTCTGATGATACATCTGCAGTATCCAGAATATTTTGCTCATTTGTTTTGTGATAGGTAGTGTTTCTGATTTCTGATCATTTTATTTGTGGCACCATTAGATCTTGATGGTTTGAGACTGTTAAAAGTCTCAAAAAATTAAGAAAGGTCCCAGTACGGATCAAGAAAATAAGAACCTATAAAATGTACTTTGGTATCCATGTCATACGCAGAAAAGGTGGGTGGCTGTAAGCTTCTAGGTGTAAGAAGGTGTTGTCACATCTGGCACCTGGCTCCTGAGTCTCTCTCTTTAGTCCTACTATAGTGCAAATAACAACAACAATAAAAACAATAACTTAGTACTACACGTGGATTTACTGATGTTCTGAAATATAACAGGATCAATATACAGCTCTTTTCCCAAAGACAAATTCAAGCCAGCTCATACTCTTCTGCCAGTGTCAGGGGACCAAAGGAAACAGGGATTGAGACAATCCTTAGCAAAACATAAGATCCACATCAGTACTCAGAAAAGCATAAAAGTTAGCCAGAAATGTGGTTGACAATACTAATACTGTGGATTGTTTGAATTAGAATTTCTCCTGATTGTATTTTTGCATTGTTTCATTCAGACCAAAAAAGAATCCTATTACAGAATTACAGTTTCTAGCTGGATGACTGGAACTCATTTCCTCCAAGGATCATATGGTTTCAGGACAGATTCGCTCAAAAGGGGCTTCAGCTAAATGGAGACGTCCCATGTGCTCCCGCAGAAATCAACCACAGTCCTGTGCTGCTGCACTGGGGAACTGATATGGGATTGATTGACCAGCATTGCCCTGAACAGGGATAATCATTTGCTTCYTAAACTTCCATCTAATGCTTTGGCAAGCAGAAAGCCTGCACTGGTGCCAAATCTGTAATTACTTTACTAACAGTGTTGACATGTAGGCTTGTTCTGCGCGATCCCATTTTGCTGCTTCTGTTGTTGGCTACAAATGACTCGATACTGCAGATAACAGGAGCCTCATCCTTGCATCTGTCTCTCAGCAGGGTGAGCTTTAACCTAGGCTTTGAGCAGTTTTAAAGAGAAAGGGGAAAAATACATCAAAACAACAAAGAGGAAAAAAAAAATATAAGCAGGCACTGACTTTGCAGAGCCGGGAAAAAAAAAAAAAAAAAGAAACAGCTTGTGCTGTCCAAAGATAACAAAAGCCATGTTACTGTAGTGAGATCCATGGCAAGGTGGAGGCCATCTTTGCTATGAAAACCTGCCACAGTTTCTCACTAAGCTATTAATAAATAGGGATTGTGCCACATGACATAGTGATCATCTGTCCATAAGTGTCTGACTTCTGTCATCGCTGTCTTGACTCAATTCAGTTCAATTCTTTATCACCAGAGCATTTAAGAAACAGATGAAATAACTAACACTTATGCATAATTTTTTCTTTTGTGCTGTTTTCTAGGAATAGCRTTGTTATGTGGAGTGGTATCTTATTTTAGGAAGTATTCATTTCTTTCTTTCACTTCTGCTGATTTTTAAAAATATGCATAGAGTGTATTTATATTTACAAACAGAGTATCAAAAATGACCTTTTTTCTATGTTTGATTATAATTTGATTACAATTAAAAGGAGTAATTGATAATACGATTAAGATCACTGCTCTACTTCAGTGTTTGTGTATGTGTGTATACATCTGTACAGGCAGACAAATGAACACACGCTTAAAGGATCAAGTTAGCTAAGTTATTCGTTCTCATGTATGAAAAGGATCAGTGACCCATAAGTGCCATGTGTAAGTTCTTTAAAATTCACTCTGTGTGTATCTAGGATATTTTCTCACCTGCTTTATTTGCTAGAATTCACTATTTAAATGACCAACCAGGGAATATATATGTCTTTTTCTTTGAAAACTTTTTTTTCCTTCTGTTTTTTTTCCTCCTTTCAGCAGTTGCCTGACATGGTATTGGTTTTTTTTTCTTGTCGCTAGCAGGGTTTTTGGGTGCATGCCAGTGATTTGGGTGTATGCCAGTGGGGAGTGGGTTGATTTGCATCTGAATGGTGAACGGCAGGGCTGGGCTTGGGCATATTCACCCACACCAGGTGAGGTAGAGAAGCCGCTTCCAGCTCACCTGGAGTAATTAATTCAATAAAAAGTTAATTACAATGAAAGAGAAAAACAAACTTCCACAGAGCAGATGGCTCACTTTAGTAGGATGTAAGCTAAAAAAGATTTTTTTAAATACCACTGTGATGTGTCCTTAGTGGTATACCCATGACTTTCTTCTTGGTATATACTTAAAATATATGCAGTTTCTATACCCTGGTTCTGCTGTGTGTTTTGATACATATTTTCTCCAGTGTCTGGTACTTACGTTTTTGAACATTAAACTTTTTATTAGTATGTAGTTTGTTTGTTAGATTGCATTTGTGACTTATTTCCATGAGGAGTTGCTAGTCCTATGTGCATCGTCCCCCCCTTTTCCAGAAACTCTTGAACCCAGGAGTCAGGATGTCAGCGAAATTGTACCAAGGACCTTCTGAAAACTAATGCTGGAGAGTATGAATAACCCTGCCATTTTGTCTAACCAGAATTAAAAAGCATGGCAAGTTTAGTTCTTTTCCGAAGTATTTGGCTGGGCTATAGCTAAGAAGTCGAGCCCAGCTGCACAGTCAATGTGCAAATAGGTAATGGCCAGTTTACAGACAGAACTGGCCACATGTGTCTGCCTCTGCTTAGCTGATAAGCTTGAGTCAAGATAGGGATAAGAGAGAGAAAAATATCCTGAAGGTAAGCATAAAAGACAGGGAGTTTATTTAGGCATGCATCATGATGGGTCATAAAAGGTTAGGTCAGAGCTGGGGGATTAGTGGACAGGAGTGCAAGGAAGCTACGACATGACTTGAGAAACCAGTTTTCATTAGTCATGGCRTTTACAGTTTAAATCCTTTCTTCCTTAAGGGAAATTTGGAGTACAATATAGAACTGAATTGTAGTAAAATTTAAAAAAAAAAAAAAAAAGAATTCAATTTTCTTTTGCTATTCCATAAGCTATCAACCTATTTCTAATAATGATTKGCTGTTCAAACTTTCAAAAATGAGAAATTGGTATGAATATTCAATATGGCTTATCTTAGAGAGATCCTGATTGTTTTAAAATACTAAGTAGCTACCAATGAGAAAACTGAGGCATTACCCTCAGTTACTTCTAAAGTAGTGCGTCTATGCTCAGTATCAACTCTTACAATTGATCCATGACTTGGAGTATTTAGAAAGGAGAATGCTATGGGGATTGAAAAAAAAAAAAAACCTCTAGAAAAAAAAAAAAAACGCAGTCATTCCTCATGCTTATTTCTATTAATCTCCTTTCACTGACTTGAGTAGGAGGTAAGATTTTTTAGTCTGCTGGTATCAGACTAAACACAACTATGTCTTTGAGTGGGCAGAAGAAAAAACACTACTGCTTTTACTGTTGGGTCTGAACTTAAATCAGATTAATGCTTACTATTTGGTAGTATAAAAAGAACATGTGTTTAGACTTCTAAAAGTGTGTTTTRGATGGCTGTTACTGTGTGAATTTCTTCAAAATGGAAGATTTGCTAATATATTCAAAATACGGAAAAAAATCTGCATCATTTTTAGGACTGGACTTGAAAATCCTGGGCAGGTTGCCAAACAATTAATGCTCAAACTTAGTCACCTTTAGTGGGTAAGGGCAAAAGAAAGTCAGAGGATGATTCATTCTACAAGATAGCAATTTCCATATATACTCCCACCCCTTCTGCAGGTAATCAAATGTTGTCAGTGTAGTTTATCATGCTGATAGTGAAGACAGACTTACTGACTGACATGTGTGCAGAGCTGTAGCAAGATATTGTGGTGCCAGGCCACCACAGCCTTGGGTGGCAGCAGCCCATGTGTACTTGTCACTCTCCTGTGGATCCCCCTTCCTCCTGCCSTGCTGAGGCTCTAAGCATCTCTGATGTCCTGAGGACACTGAGCTTTTAAGACTATTCTGGCTATCAGAGAGGGTGCACTGCTGTTCAAAAATTACTAAATGTAGAGGCATTTCATAGCAAAAGCACATGTTGTGGCTTCTCGGCAAACTGCATGAAGAATTTTTTTGATGTGACTATGTTGCTGATAAACACAATGAAAAAAACGGTGATATGGTGCATTCTGCTCTCTGCAATGCAAACCCTCTATTCATTGCAGAAGATGGTGCTTAGGGAAACCTCACACAGTGACTGTTCCTTTTGTATGCACCATAGCTGCCCAATCTCATTGCCACTATTCTGCATTAGATTTATTCAACATTGTTTGTTTTTGTTTTTGTTTTTGTTTTTTTTCTACTGAAGCAAATAAATGTCAGGATTTTAACTTGAGCTTGTTTCAAATGCCTCAGTTAACATTCTTCAAGTCTCTGCTTTTTGCCTTGTATTTGGAAGCTCACTTTATAATTGTAGGTGGGGCTGGGAGGGCTCCTTATTATTTGATTTTCTCAGTGCATGGGATGTGCCTATTCTGGACCTGAATCAGGGCAGTGAAATGGAGGAGAGAGTTGTTTGAGGGACCTTTGTGTGGCAGCTTGTCTGAAGGATGTAGGTACGTAGGGAACGGAGTTGATGGAAGAAGAGGTTACACATAATAAAGGCAGTTAAACATTGTCTCATTTGGTTGAATTTCTTCTTTACCCTCATCAGAAATTCTCATAGGACATCAGACAAGCCATTTGCACAGATGGTTTCTGAACATATTCCTTTTCTTTTTTTGTCAGCTCAAGGTAGTAATAGGCCAGAAAAAAATATTGTGTGCTTGTGAGCAGAAGTGCTCTGCCTGCAAATTTCTTCAAAAACATGTGGCATCTAGGATTGGGCATCCTGAGTGAGGTTGCACTTTTGCTCCCAGTCTTTCTGTGCCCAACTTCCTTGTTTGGAAAATGGCAATACTTGATTGTTATCTCACTGAGATACTGTGAAAATAAATGCACTGGTACTTGCAAGGATACAATAATGATGAAGGTACAGGAAAGACTGTGAAGAAATTATTTGAAGATTTGAAGGGAGCCAGTGATAGAGTTGAGGACCACACACTGAGCAATAAGAAGAAACTAATGAGGAAACAGTATTGCAAAGTCACTCATTAACTGAGCACCATCCAGTCTGCTCTGGATAAGATGAAATTCACTTGACAATAATAGTCTTTAATTACTCACATACTGTCGTAACACATACAGTGTGGCTGGCTTAGATCTGCGAAGACAATCTGAACTTCCTAATGTGTGAATGCTTGATTTTGCAACCTAAACAATGCTATTTTGGCATGAGGAGAAAGAACAAGGGTTTTTTTTTKKTKKTTTKKTTTKKTTTTTTTTTTTGTAATAAAATGTAGCTTCATATAATCATATCTATGGCTTTTATTCTCTATTTGTTCTCCCACACTCCTAGGWTTATAAGTGGTTAGAACAAGGAGAAAATAGCCTCTTGGTCATTTAGTTTAAAATACTGTAAAAGGGAATGAATACTGTAAAAGGGAATGAAATTATACCCAGATCGTACATTTTTAATATGATAAGAACACATTTTAGAAACACCCCCAGGATCCCTTGAAGAGTATCATTAGGAATTTGATGTGAGCCATTATATTTATTTTATTATGAATAATCATTTGTGTTACAGAACTACCTGGAGGCACTAACCAAAAGCCAGTCTCTATTCAGCAGGGCACTATGCAGATACACAACAGAGGGCAATCYTTGCTCCAAAAGACCTTTGAACTAAATAATACGCATTTTGAGCTGGTAGAAAGGCAGTTGCTCTAAAGACTGTTGCATCGCTGTGCTCTATGGAGAACAACATGACTAATTCAATGCACATATCTACACAACCTTGTTGGGCWAAATCTACCCACAAAGCAACCCCACCAGTATGACTGGGTCTCAGCCATACTTTATATCAGCAGTTTCCTAGGTCCAGCTCAGGCTTGGGCACTGGGCTGGGAAAGGGCTGTCCTGATGTGACAGGGATGAAGAAGAGAAAGAAGGTGAGCTGGCATGGAGAACTCCAGTGGACCAGCATGCTGCTCCTGTATCATATGAAATGACATGGGATAGGTCAGCAAGAGAGAAAGAAATGACACCTGCYGCTGGGAAGGAGGTCATGATGTCCTGGAAATGCCATGCAACCCGACTCGGCCTTCACTGGCTACTACAGCAGCAGTAGCTTGCATTTCCATAGACTGAGGAAGTAGGCTAAATAGAGTCATTGCCCTGGCTGATGCAGCCTGCTGCTTTAGACAGCTATATACTTTGCTGTTTCTTTGTTTCTGTTTTGGTTTTATTAAGCTGCTTTGCCCAGCAATCTTATCAATGTTCATGAAACTTTAACTGTAATGCATTTGTTTCTGCTTAAATGCTTTTTTGCAAAATGCCATTTTGTTTCTGCTGTTCAAAATTATGTTTAACAGTACCCAAGCTAAATTTATGCACACACATTTAAAGAAGGAGCCCTAGATATAATGCATTTTTAACCATGTGAAATATATTAGTAATGGTACTTACAGAAAGAAAAGAAAAATTATTTTGGCTTGCATTAGTTCCATCTATGCAGTATGCAGATAAGTACCATACCTTTGACAGTGTAACTACATTAGGTTTGCCTCAAAGCTAACAGTCAACAAGCCTGGTGCACAACAGCCCTAACAGGTGTCTTGCGTAAGAGATGCTATTCTAAAAACAGTTGCACATACTTCTCAGCATATCATCTCCCATAGTTCATAATAATGGTCTATAGGAAAATAGGAGAGACAGAGCATGCTTAACATCACCCTGAGTGTAACGCTTGAGCAATGGGTTAGAGTTGTTATTAGCAGTCCTCGTGAAGAGAGAGGGGAATATGAAAACAGAGCCTTGACCTTTCCCAGTCCCACACACAGAGGATTGTCTGAGGAAAGGAGTGAATATTATTTTTTTCCTTCTCACATGTTTTCTGTGTTATAATGGAAGCAGCTGAAGACAGAACTGCATCCAAGGGTGGTTGAGAAAAATGTTAAGGAAACAAAGACTTCTTAGTRTGTCATAATAGTAATGGTAATGAGAAAGGATGTGGTAAGCTCTCAAACAGAGGACTGTTATTAAATGCAACCCAAAAAGCAATCAGGTGTGGGGCTAGCAGACTTTACTAAAAATAAACAAGTCATTGTTTTTCTGTTTTTCCTACCAGGAAAGGGTTGAAATCCTTCTGTAGCATGGATTGAAAAATGAAGCATTGCCCTGGCAAACCAGATGACACTTTGCAAGGCACTACTGTGGTAGGCATCAGAGGCCACAATAGCTCATCCGTTAGTGCTGCCTGCTCCAGGAGGAGCCAGCCAAGCAGGATGCCTCGAAAATGCAACAGAGAGCAAACACAGAAGAGTATCCCACTCATACTTTTGGGAACTGCTGGCATAGTGCCCCTTATACTCAGCTGGATCTTGCTGTCCAGGACAGGCTTTGGGAGCAGTGAGGAGGGAGCCTGTGTGCCATTTCCTGCATCGCTGTGAAGCCTTCAGCAAGTTGCTTGAGACCACTTTGAAGCCCAAGCTGTTTGTTCATGTAGTCTCTAAACTCCAAGGATGCTTTACTACGTATCTTAACTGCCTCCAGAAGCTAGCAGATCTGGCTTTGCTCACTGTCAGGAGTGCCTCAGCCGTCCCAGGAGGCCTACACCTAACTCCACTGGGAGGCCAGGAATTAAATGTTCTACTAGTTAAGTTCCCTCAGGGGCCAGTCCAGCAGTTGCACTTGAAGTAGTAATAGGATAAGGTCCTGAAAACAGGGTCTGGAGTCCAGGACTCTCTTTTCACAGCTGATGCCCCAGTGTYAGGCTACAGAGCCATATTGTCTTTGGTCTAGGGCTGCCTGGGTTTGTTTCTTTGGAGCAGTGCGTGTTGAACGGGAGGAACACAAGGTCCTTCCCTCCCTGCCGTTTGCCTGTCAGAACAACCATTAGGCTCCTATATAGGCTGTGAGGAGGCAACGCGTGCGAGCTTGAGTCCCCTCAGGCAATGGAAAGAATTGAAGCAAGGTCTCTGGCACACTAGACAAGTGGTTCAGCAACTACATGGACATGTAAATCCTGGCAGCAAAACTTCTGTAATAATAATAATAATAAAACACAATTCTGCTCCATTTTTGAGTAAAGTGTGAGCTGCTTCAGCTCAGCAGAAAGATCTGTGCACTGCGAGGTGGGAGCTTGAGCACAGGAGACACTGCCATGGAAAGCTGGAAGTGGTGTTGGGGAGACACTTGTGTCCCTATTTTTGTCCTGAAAGCTTTCCTACTGGGCTGAGTTTGCTGAGGGTGGATAACTCCCCTTCAGTGTGCTCAAAGTTTTGAAATATCTGGAATAAGGAAAAGGTTAGAGGGACACTTTGAACTGCCTGATTGTAGGCACGTACCTTAGATAGGAATTGCATCTTAGTGAGATATCTGTTAGTGAGATATCACATCTGAGATATGTGAACTTGCCTGAGGACTCTCTCCTGAATGTTACCCAGCTCAACACAGGAAGCTTGAGTGACTGCCAAGGGTTGAACCAGACCACAGGCCAGGCTGCTGCAGGACTGCAGTCTTAGGCATCTTTGTTCTTTCCTTTCAATCTAGTGCTTTTTTTACTTATTCCAGGCTACCATTTATATAACATGGGTAACTGTGTGTCCCTGTGCCAGGGAGAATTCTCACACTTATGAGAATAAGTACAATTAGGATTGTGAAGCACGTGGGTATTGTGGAGAGAGGAGGCAGAGCACAGAGATACTGCAGACCAAGCTGCACATTTCCTTCTCTGTCAGAAAATACTACTTCCAGTTAACATGAGACAATATAGTTCTCCAAGCAGATACTTTCCCCCTGAGAAAATATAAAGCTATAAAAATGGCTGTCAAAATTATAAGGTCCAGACTGAGCCAAAATTCAATGACAGACAGGAGCAAATTTATATGCCCGAGTTGAGTAAGCTGAGATCCAGACCTTTCTTTGAAAGATTTCTTGTGCAGGAGAGTGTTTTTAAAATCCACTGGGTCCAGTTTGTCACAGTTTCAAAGAGAAAAAGCTAGATTCCAGCACATTTTATCAATACAAGATCATATGTAGTCAGCACTATGATATTTTTTATTGCTTTACATCATCTCTGGGGAAAGCATTTACTTATTTTGCCAGATGATGAGTAGTACTTGTACTTATTTTAGTTGTGTCCAAGCCATAACTTTGCCTCATTTGCATCTACCCGCTAAATAGTTTAATTAATTTTGCATTGTGCTTACTGACTAGTTTTAATTAGCAGTTAAATCAGTTCAGTTAACAAAAAAATGTAGGTGTTTACATGAATGCAAATCATGATGGGTTCTCAGGGCTCGATTGGAAAAACAGTTCCACACCATTGGTGCTGAATTTCTGCAGGCCTTGTTCAGGAATTGCACACTTTCCCTCCCCAACTACGTGTAGGGTTTTATGATTCATTAACTGGTCCATGCTTTCTTTCTCTTTTCTAACTGTTATGTAGAAGGAGGAATGGCATCAGATAAAATGGAGCTTCCATGTTTCATTCTTAGCACACGTAGTCAAGGCACATGCAAGAAGGGACTGGAAAGAGTGCCTTTCGCTTAGTGTGTGCGACTGTGTCTCCCTCCAGTGTCCAATTTCAGCCATTATTACAGCTTGCACTATTTTTGGCCAAAGCACCTTTCTGTTGGCTGGGTGTTTACTTAGATTTGGGCAGGCTGGAAGTGATGAAAAATGAATTTTATGAGAACCMTCTTCTATATCTGGCTGTTAGCTCAGCTCTAGTAACATAGACACAATATAGTGAACATGATATATATTTGCATTTCCTTTGTTATTGGTCTTGTGTACTCCCAATGGAATTTATTTTGGAGAAACACTGCTTCTGGAGGCAAATAACAATAGCTCCTTCAGTGACTTTTGAATGGGAGATGTTGAACAAATCCAGAGCAACATGATCTTATCTCCATACAACATTCATGCACAAATCAAAARAAAATCTGATCATTGATATAAAAGCTGTCATTTGCCTGTGTTTTAACATCTATGTTTGGCTCATCTTCTCTGAGTCATTATGTTGAGCTCTACCCCACTGGCAGTACTGTTACTGACAGTAACAGCCTCTGTGCTGCATCAGAATTAAACGCAAGCTGCAACAGACAAGGAAAAATTTGTCCTGAGACTACAGTTACCTTACTGAGCTTTCCCAATAACCTTACCCAAAAGGGAAGATCAGAGACAAGAAGATAATTGGTGAGATCATCAAGAAATGACTTCATAAGCTGAGGGCTTTCGTTTGAAGGAAGCTGGCACCCTGCCCTTCTAGAAGAAGGTGTTATTCACCAGTAACTACAGATCAAAGTTAACAGGAGTAATTATTTAAGGAGTTAAGTAGGTAATCAGTTTGGAAAACAACCTTCCCCCMCTACATCCTTGGAGCCTAAAGAAATATCAGCTGGAATTCTTGCCGTCTGTAGTTTTGTTCTAAAATTAAATTTAATTTCATAAATGTAATTGCATAAGCTATTCATCAGATGCCTTGTTGAGSAACCCCGTGCCAAGTACATGTGACAGAACTCTCTTCCCAAACCTTGGAAGATGAATAGCCCTTATATGTTGGTCCCTGTGCTTTRCTTATGCCATGGAGGTGCAGCCCAGTCCTCACAGGCCTCATTCACAGGCAYTCTGCCTGCAGATACAAACAGAACAAGATTAGACTTCCATGTTGAAGATTCTAGTCTCTACTGCCACTCATCACTTTGTAGTGCTAAAACAGGCCAAAATCATGAAGAGAAAATGAGGTCATAACAAAATCAAACCTGTTTCTCTGCAATTTTGACAAAACATGTATTGCTCAACACATTAGCCCAATAATATAACTGTTTTAGTGATGCAGGAGCATTTAAACTGAGTGCTCAGACAGGTAGTGGGCTACCTCCTGATGCTCCCAATGCTAACTGCTTTTTCCTTTAAAACTCTCCTGTTATTCCTCTAACTTGGGCATGGATATATCACAACTCGCTTCATGCCAGGCTTGAAACATAAGGCTAAATCAGAGAAAAAAAAAAAAAAAAAGTGCTTCAGCTGAAGTGAAAAGATGGGAATTAAGGACCCTAGCTCTGGTCAGTTGATTTTAGTGAGGTGTCTTGTCTGAAAGAGGAAATGTAGTCCATTAACCTTTAGATTTTTAAAGATTTTCTATTTGTCAGTTTAACAGTTTAAGGGTCTAGTGAACATGCAAGAGAAATGTTGTCTCTATCTCTTCAAAATATAAATAGATACCTTTCGGAATCATTGTTTTTTTTTCAAACCTGATTTGTTATAGGACTGGAAACATCCTTATAGTGCATAACTAATAATGGGTAATGCATCTCAGAGCAGAAATGTGTCACCTGGTTCTCAGATTTTTGCTGGTGCTACAATGAAAGCTTGTTGTCCAGGCTGTATCACATGAGGGCACTGCATAACATCATTTACAGCGATGCAGGAAGTTGAAAAGAAAGGCTCAATCAACTTCCAGAGCTAGCAGAACTTTAATAGGCCAGCCTTTCATTAAGTGAATTCCTAAATGTTGACCAAATTCTTTCAGATGTAGGCAGCTAATGGTTCAGGATGCATGTGATGCACTTGTCATTACGCAGACATTGATAAAAATCCTTGAAGCTGCTTTTTTTTTTTTTTTTTTTTTTTTTTCCCAAAAAAGTTCACATGAGTAGAGGGAGCGGAAAAAAGAGACTTCTCTTCAGTGGTTTCTTTCATGTCACAAGAAGGAAGGTCATGTGTTTTAGTTTAACTGATACATTCCAATAAAATGATTTTCAAAGGGACAGGACAAATAATGGGCATTTTACATATGGTGGCTGGTGCACATCAGATGGAGCTAATTTTCTCATACACAATATATTTGTTATTTTGAAAGCTGGTTATAATTCATTTAAAGTCTTCTTTTTATTTGATTTTACCTAATAAACTAATATAATGGCTCAGTGCAGCTTTTATGGTTGGTGAAATTTTGGTGAATGATTTTAGTTGCCATTTCCATTAGGATGACAAAATGCATGTTATTCTTCCATGCAATTTTTATTCAATTAAAAAAAGATATCTGAAAACTATATTCTCCTGTCTTGATCACACTGCCTTTCTGTACCACTATATATCTGGAGAATATATATATACCTGGAGAAGACTGATATTTCACTTATTTTATGCATGATATTTCAATTTGTTTGCATAGGGTTCCTTTCAATTAGCTCTGTATAATGCATATACTTTTATTCCTAACATAAAAATACACTGCCATGTTAACCTAGCGTTCTTTAGGCCTGACATTTGCATAGGTTGATAAAGTTGTCTGTCCTTTACAGAATCTCTTAAAATGAAGTCCTTCTTGCTGTCTAGTCAGTAGAGATTTTCATTAGCGTCCAGACACTTTGTCTCTAAAGTTAGTGCATTTATCACCTTCCTTGTCTTCTGAAAGGTGATATGACATCTTTGCCACTGAGCAATGTGACAGAATGACAAACGAAGCATCCAACTGGCCTTTGTATCGCAGRGGATTGGGAAGGAGGAGGGAAGATGAAGCAAAACCCCAAAACAAAGAAAAGTTTGGCATTTTGCTGCTTAATTATCAGCCAGAGTAGTGAAGCTTAATAGTACAGCAATGAGTGGAAGGAGCTTCTCGGCATCACAGGAAACAGTATGCAATTAGTCAGGGTCAGAATGGCCAGGATCAGATTTGCTTAAGGCTAAAGAGACACAGAGCAAGGCTATGGCAGTGTCACAGTCTGCAGCCTGGTTGTCTCCCGGCGGCAGGATGCCTTTCACTGCAGTTCCTAATTAAACAGCCAGGCAGCCAAGCATGTCCACTGCTGGCTTACTTGTGTACGGCTTGTTTTCCATACAAAGACCTGGAGTGTTTGGGAGGATATTTACTAAGGCAGAGGATTAAACTAACAAATATCATTACTAAAAGCAGTGTATGTAATGAATAGGTGAGATTATGGTAAGAAATACTGAGCTAGATCCAGCCAGTTTCACTGGCTTTGCACTGTTAAGAGTTCCCAGTGGTGTTTAAGTCTGGACAAGACTTTCTCCTCTAGGACAATATAAGTGTGMTTGTCTCTTACTGTGGTTGGTAAAAGAAGCTGGGGAAGCAAATGTGACAAGGTGAGTGCAGAGCAATATTACCTCTGGTGAAGCCTTCCAGGTCTGAAAACCTTCCCTTCGGGGACTTCCTGAGCTGTGTATCCTGAGCTGTGTATTGTATTTCTGTCTTTCTGYTTAAGACATCCCAATGGATCTTTCCTTCATGAAAGTCTAGTGTTTCCTTTGTGAATATGTCTAATGTTTTGAACTCATATGTTTGACATGCTGCGTATTCTATTGGTATGACGATGCATCTTGTGAGCGGKCACTTTCTTTCATTTGTTCCAAGCTTGCTGCCTGCTGCTGTCAGTTGTGGTCCCTACTTCTTGAGTTAGGGTTAGAGTTAAGTACACATATATATATTATACATATGATTTACAKAAAATGAAAATAATCCCTGTTCATTTTTTCATGACATGCATGATTTTATGAACTTTCATCATATTCTGTTCTTCTTTTTACAGACATAGTGTCCTAGATTACTTAATCTGCCCTTGTAAAGGAAGTAATTCCATACTTCTGATCATCTCTGCTGCCCTGCTTCATATCTTCCTCTGTCTCCTATATCCTTTCTGAAATATGGGGATCTAGAAGCAGATGCAGTACTGGACACAACACAGATACATGCCATGACATATGGTTCTCCCATATGCATTATTGTGGACTTATCACCAAAGCATTCCATCTGCCATAGTTTTACCCAATCACTCAATATCATGATATCCTACAGCTGTTCACAGTCAGTTTGATGACCACAGATCATTTTGTATCAACACCAAACTTAGTCACTTCATTGTTCAGCCTGTCTTCTAAATCATTTGTAACTAGGTTGAACAGCAAAGGTCCCTCAGTAGGTTCAATGGGACCCTGATCTGTCCTACTCCTGTGTCCCACATAATGTGCTCCAGCAAACAGTACTGAAATCCAATTCATTTTATCTACGGTTAAAACAAAATTAAATAATTCATTTTATAAGATGTGAACTGCCCATCATTATAATAATCTAAATGTACAAGTTGCTACTCTTTGTTTTGCGAAAGCTTTGATATTTTCATTTGACATTCTATGCTGACTCCTTGTCCCTTCCACAGCCTGTGTCCTTTTGACTGATGATGACTGCTTTCTTTCCAGTATGTTTGATGTTCCCAAGCAACAGTCCCCAATTCTGAGAGCAGGAAGGGGATTACAATATCTCTTGGTATATTTTCCTAATCCATTCATATCAGRCCGTATTCCTATTGGCTAGATTGTGCATCTACTATAAATTCATTTTTGCTCTTTTATTCTCAAAGAAAAAAAATCAATGACAAGATTTTGGGCTTCAGATTAAATAAGGACAAATTTCTCCTACATAAGGCACAAAGAAAAATTCCTTGGAGAATGGCTGATGCTGGGAAGAGGGTGATGGAGATTTTAGAAAGGGACTCAGCAAAAGACTTTCTAATTTGATAGGAAAGGAAGTAACAGCATTCTAGAGTGTATGGTGTCTCTGGAAGAAAAATATATATATATGTGTCACATAAGTATTTACAAGAGAGCAGTTTGTAGCACAAATGCTCAGGGTTGTTGCCCTTCCATCCAACCTGTGGTCTCAAAATAGGTAGAATGTGCAAAATTGCATTTCTCAAGCATAAACAGAAGAGTCAAAACATTTTCAGGTAATGGCCACTTTTGTGCCTCAGAGTCAGGACTCCTTTTGTTCATTCCTGATCCATTGTACTGGTCTTTTCTATGTATTTGCTTATCTGGTAATATTTTCCTCTGTGAAAAAACAGTGATCATCTTTCTAACAGAGAGCATCATAATTTGAAGCATATTTATGTTTTCAATGAAAGGCCTCAGTCTCCAAGTATGATTCAAAAGATGCTTATATGATAGATTGTCCCTAACAGGGTTTAGAAAAATGTAACATATCAGAAATACAGGCCAACAAAAAYGGGACTGTTGCCTCTGGCAGCTTAATATGAGAAAAAATCTTATCATGTGTATTTCAGGGCTTTAAGAGGTTGTACAAATTCTTTTACAGCTTTGAGGACTTTACCAATCTGGAATGAAAAGGATGATAGGGAGTATTCCATTATTGTTGAAACTTTTGTACCAAAAATCCTAAAACTGGTATCATTGGCCCTTTTATTCCTAAGAGATTATGGAGCAGATAATATCAGAATTGTTTCTGAGGTGATGGTTTCAAGGATTTAACAGATTAGGTGTCATTGTATTCTTCCTCCTCTTCTTTTCCATTTCTATCAACGTAGAGTTTTGTGACCACGCTGAATTTGTGCTCTTATTGTTTATTCTTCTCATCTTCATAACCCGTTGCAGAAAACATAGTCCTTTGGATTGGCTGAATATTTGATTGTGCTCTTTCCTGGAGAAAACAAATATATGAGAAAAGCTTCCCCACTTAAAACTGATATTTCCTGCTGCCATTTTTTCTCATTTTCTTTGTTTTGTGTCTTGTGGCCAAACATATACCACACACTGGAAACAAGGAGAAGGATGAAAGAAAAATCAGGCAGCCCATTCTACATAGAAAGTTTGTGCATTATGATGACCTTAAAAGAGAATGATACATTTCAACAAGCCCTTTTTCTGCCAGCCTTGCAAATGCATCCAAAACCCTGCCAGCAGAGTGTTAACTTTTTCTTTCCTCTCYTTCTTTCTTTTTCTAATATCAACTTTGGAGACAAGCTCAAAGGTTGCAGAATTGTTTCTAAGCTCCTAAGGCCTGGCTTGCAAGCAACCTCTTTGCCCAGTCTTGCTAGTGAGTTGAATGGCTTAAGTTATTTCTTACAGGAAAAAGTTACAAGCCATGATAGTAGCACTTAATGTGATTATTTATTGGAAAACCTTTAGCCTAGATTCCTTCCAGGTCATTGCTCTCTAATATGCTCTATAAGTACTTAGTCCTGTCCTTGTGGAAAAGAGAGGCCAAACTTCCTCAGTGCTCATGGTATGTGTTGCTTGTGTTAATGAAAGCACTATCTGCAATTTGCTGAGTCTGAAACTTGGAACTCAGGATCCACCAGCTCAAGCTACTGGTCGACCATGGCCATTATCRCATTTCTGGCAGTAACTGCTAGCAGATGCTTCAGAAATAGCAAAGGCAAATAACATAATGCATCTGGCCAAATGGGAAATAACACAAAATAGAAAGCGAAATTATTTTGTGATGTTTGTTTGGATCTTGGATCGATGTTTGTCTGAGACAAGCAATGCATTTGCCTTATGTCTATGAATAATTATATTTTTTTTTTTTTTGTGGAGGAGGTTGATAATATTTTCATAGAAGATAAAAATCGTCAGATGATAAGAAAAATTTCATAAGTGGTACATGAAATACAGTGAGTTCAAAATTCACTTCAGTATTGAGAAATCAGTGAGTGAAAAAATATTTTCTGATTTAAAAAAAAATGTTAATTAAAAAAAAAAAACAGGAAAAATCCAAGACATCTTTCACTTTACCACTGTAATTTGCAATCAGGGACTGAATTTTGTCATATGTTGCCATGTGATGTTTCGTGAATGTAACTATAAGCACCAGGCAAGCATGTGATTAGTTCTATTGACCTGCATGTCATAAYGCATGAATGGCTGCTCTGTTTGCAGTGGGTCTTCAGATCAGGCTTGGATGCATTACCTAATTGACTGTCTGCTTGTGCCAGTCTCTTTAGGCCTGCTGTACTTCTTGTGCTCTCTCACTTSCCCCAGCCCATACCACTTGCTCAGAGCTTTGCTAGGAGGGAAGGAATATGAAGCTTCTTTTTGTCTCACTAACAAAACGGTCTGGGTGTCTTGGCTGGCTTCTTGTTATGTGGCAGTTTTGATTACACCATATGGACTTGGAGGATAAAGTGTACTAGGTGTCTTGCGAGGGAACCGGGCAACATATTTGCCTGCAGATGTATTTGGTAGATCCAAGGAACTGAGATTGGTGGTTTGTTTTTTTGAACTGCCTTGGAAAGTACTTGAGGCTGGTCTATTCAAAGAATAGGCTTCACATGCTCAAAAGTACAGGTTTCACATCTTCAGAACTCATGCACCTCAGTGCATGAGGGAATGACCATTTGAAAGGCTGAATGTTAAAACTCATCCTTTTTGCTGAATCTGCTTCTTTAGTTTTTTCTTACTGTTGTACCTCCCGTCTACCTGCTGCTGTTTGTCAAAAAGACCTTCAGAGGCAGAACATTGAAAGAGATTCAAATTTTTTTTAACCTCTGATGGCCCTTTTATTTCCTTCACTGGTTGAATGAAATGTCCTTTTACTCATGAATTCATGCATAATTGAAGATTTTCATTGTAAGGTAATTTTTTTTAATTTGATAAATATTTCCAAATTATTGGATCTTCTCATGTTATTCTAACAGGAAATATTGTCTCTTCATATAAATGTGATGTTGCTCATGTTCCTGGGTGTTACAACTATGATAGCATTCCTATCTGTATTTAGTACTTTTTTCTACATCAAACRTTGTAGCCCAGTACCACTGAAATAACAGTTGGCTGTTGGAAAAGAGGAGGCTTATGGAGCTCCTTATGGATATTTGCACTGTGTAAGAATGCCTGTCTTCTACAAAGGGACACAGACACCTGCAATGCCAACACCTCTTACCCACCTCCCCACCCTGAAAGCACATAAAAATTGTTATTCCCTGTGAAAAGAGCATCAAACCTACAAGTTGTTTTGTAACTTAAGCTGTTTTTAGGTAGAATTGAAAAAAACGATTAAATAATGTTTTGGCACCTTTTCACTAGCAAACTATATGACATTGTCAGTATCCTGCCATATAGACTGGGTGCTGTATCAACTATATAGCACTGCATATTGTTACTTAACGAGCAGAAATATGTTTTAGATAGCGTAATTCATTCATGGAGTCAAGGTGCCTTCCTTCTTTAAGAAATACAGATTTTCATTAGAAAAGAAAAAAAAAAAAGGTGCAGTAGGTAGTTTTTTTTTTTCTTTTACCTCAAAAAATTAACAGAAAAGGGCTCTTCAGTGATACTGAAGTGATATGAAATGGTCCAGCTTCTTCCCTCACTTCCCTCACTTTCTTCACACTTTCTACACACATATTCTTTGAGGGAATGTTGCGTTATCATTGTTTTTTTTTCCACTATAGTATTACAGGTCATATAAAATTAAAACAAAAATTCGAAAGCATCACTTTTCTCAGGCTAAACTATAGGGTCTCATGAAGCCAGTGACACAACTTTAAGTAACATTTAATGCCTCAGGATTTTTGCTCTGAGTTTTTGCTCAAGCAGAATTGTCATTGAAAATGAAGATTTGCCAAAGGACAGACTTAGCRTGATTCAGAGATTGTCCCTGGACTAGTAAGGTTGTTACTCCAAGTGTGTAGTTCTCTGAAGCTTTCCTCAGACTGTTTTACACATATGGATGAAATATAACTCTTTGAATACACTTCTCTCTATTTCTAGACTTCTACAATTTTTTCTGTTTCTCTATTTTCTTACTTAGCTATGAACCCTTTGGGTCATACGTTAAACAAACTGTACATACAAACTGTAGCTATAGAGTAAAATGTGTCCTTAAGAGAAACACTTTCTCCCCTCCCTTATTCCCAGCTGAGTGCTTGTAGGCTTTTTTTTTTTTTTTTTTTTTTTTTTTTTTTTTTTTTTTTTTTTTTTTTTCTTGATCGCAGTGGAAGGGAGCAGCCGTATATGCCCCCCTGACCTTGTTCTGTGCTGATTTCCAGTGTGTGTGCTCACGTTGCTTTCTGAAGTGGTATGGACAGTTCAGAATCCAGCCTCCATTTAGAGGGAGAGTTTTCTGTGGCGGGATCCCCATGTAACATAATGTTGGTAGGACAGCGAGTTCAGGACATAAACACACATCTGTTTTCCTGTGATCTCCCCCACCCCCAGCCCTCTGCTTGCTCTGTTCATAAAAGCATGGATTATGAATTTGCCTGTTAAAAATATGGTCTGCTTTACCAATGCACCAGTTTTACTTTCTGATTCATATAGAAAATATGTTGTGACAGTGCAATATGTACTCAAGGTTATTCTTACTGGTAGTAAAAAGCAGATTATCTCTGAAAACATATGGAGTGCTGCACATATGCATATCCCTTGCAGAACTGGAAGAGGTAAGTGGAAAAAGTGGAAGCTGCACTTCAGGAAAGGGTAGCTACAAGTTGTTTCTAAACCAGGTCTTCTTAAAACAGCAAGAAAGAATACAGGTGGCCAAAGTAGAGAAAAGTTGGAAGGAAAAWCAAAAAATGTATATCCTAATGTACATTAGCTCTTACTTGATATTCTCTCCCTTAAAACTGCATTATGTGCTATAAGTTTCAAGAGCATGTGATATGCAGAAGCCTATGTCACAATCAATAATGAAATGTTGAGCAAGAGGAAATGATGAGACAATACAAAGCATCAAGTCTAGTTTAGGGAATACATGTGTAAATTAAAATTCCAGTCTAGCAAAGAGAATGAGGTTGGCAAACAATTATCACAGATTTTTTTTCCCTCCTGCAACGTATCCCTTGTTAGATTGGATGTAGAGATGGGGAAAGATGTCTTCTATACAAGAAAGGTTRTCTTTCTTGTATAGAAAGATAATGCACAGACTCTTACAGCTCAGTCATTTTTCTGGTATTAATATCATTTGGGGCCCTTTCTGGTACATAAAAAAGGGTGAGGAGATAAACAACTTTTCAGGKCAATGGAGAAGGGCTATCAGTTACACTGAAAATGTAGTTGTTTTAAGAATTTTAAGAAGTGAAAATTAAAATAGTGATATTAAGTGTCTAGGGGCTAGGGGAATCCCCAAACAGGCAGGAATTTGGTGAATGATCTTTCTCCTTCTAGTAAAAGTATTAAGATCCTTTTTCATCAGTGCCCTGTAGAAGGAACACCATGCAATTAGGATGGTACTAGTGAACATAAGAAATCCATATGCTGTACAAGAGAAGGACTGTAAGTAGTGAGAGCTTGAGATCATCTCCTGATGCTTTGGACTCTTTTGTTTGAAAAGGGCAGGCAAGTGTGAAGCCACCAGTGTTTCTATTTTCTTTGTTATCCTTGCTATTTAAAGTGAGAAGCAAGGCTGAGTGTATCTAGTACTATTTCCAGGGCTGAGCCATAGCGTATTATGGCTGCAGGCAGCTCTTTTCATCCCCTGGGACAGATCAGAGAACCATGAGTTTGAACTGAGCAGAACTGGGAGCCTGAAATGGGAGTCAGAGAAGCAGGTACACCAACCCAATATTCCTGCAGATTTACTAAGACTACTGCATGGCTGAGACAAAGCCCACACAAGCACATTTCTGTATTCGTTCAATGGCTTTTGGGTGAAATAGAGCCTTTTCAGTCTGAAAACCCTCTCTAAGARTAGACCAAGGTGCCAGGAAAGCCATGGCTAGTACTGGACTGTACCTTCCATGTGTTTGAAGGTTTTGTAGTGCAGCTGGAGGAAAACATCTCTAAATTCTCAAGAGAGCAGTTCCAAGGCAAAAAGCCCTACTAAGCCTGGATTTGAAACAGGGCCAGTGCTACTTTGCTATCCTGTGGGGCATGGGGATATATCCATTAAAGTGTGTGTGGTGCTCTCTGTTTCTGAGAGACTGGAAACAACAGAGAAGTTAATAAATAAACACAATTAAAAAACAAATCAGATCTCTCATGAATGCATTGTCTTCTCTCTTTGCTCAAATTCTTTACATTCCAAAATCATATTGGAAAATGGGAGGCAAATGCACAATAAGTGCTGTGAGCTGCTTTTTTGAGCCATGTTGTTTCCATTTCTATGGCTGTTTGAAAAGTGCATGAATGCAAAGCACTTTTAAACACTCTGAAAATCAATACAGAAGAAACAATAGAAGCACATTTATTCTTGTTTTATTCAGTGTCAGTATTGCTGAGTTTTGCTTGACCAGATGTTGCAGAGTTTCAAATCTGTTCAACCATAGCTGTTAACAAAACCATCCTTCTTTCACTAAAATTAAAAAAATGTACACATTTATTTTAGAAGATGTCTTTGGTTTCTTTCTTTTTTTTTTTTAATGAAATAAAGATGCAATCTATCCGTTAGTCATCCTGATCTCTGAGGTTAAGGCTTCTTTTGCATGCTGTTTGCTTGGTATTTACACAATTAATTAGAATTTTTGAAAGCCCAATTTTAACTGAAGCGATACTGCTCCTACGATTTCAGGTTTTTCTGTAAAAGCACATGTTTGAGATAAGTAACGATTTTTCAGATGAAGGCTGGAAAAGCTTCAGCCTTTCCTCTCTGTGTGGTAGTTTCCCTTCTCTTTCTTTTCAGGGACAGAACTGACAAGCACGCATTGTCCCTCCAGTGAGCTCTGCAGTATTACTTTGACCCTAACCCATCAATCTGACTCAATTGGATAATGATCTGTAATCACTTTCTTTCAGGGGAGTCTATAAATTTGCCAAAGCCCCATTCTTCTCTGAAGGCCTCCTTATGTTCACTCCCATTTGTGCAAATGCTCTCTCTTTTACAGCACTAAATAGCCATGCACATGGCCCTTTCTGTTCGGAGGCACCAGGCTGTTCACTGTTGATTTTCCATGSCTCTGCCCTCTAAAAGGAGGCAAAGCTTTACATGCCAGGACTCCGCAGGGTGCAGGCCCAAGCCACACCACTTCAAGAGCAGCCGCTTTTCTCATTAAGGCTGACCCATCATTAGGTTGCTTTGTGCTGGCCCTTGTAATCGATGAGTGCACWGTGTAGTGTGAAAAAGCTAATAAAGATGAGCATGAGGTGGTAGAAAAGGGGGCGGGGAGAGCAAAGACACTAACCCCTGTTACCAGAGAAGCCCTYCTCCCTCACAGCTTAGAAACTTGAGTTAGGGGCAAAGCTCAGTATAGCTGGCAGGGTGCAGACCCCTTTGAATCATTTCTTTGATTACCTTACACTTAATTCCCTGAGCATCCTTATGCTGTYCGCTTTATTGGACCTAAGAAATAGACTAAGCATGAAAGAAAGCTCATCTCCTCCTCCTCAGCCGACTTCCTTCTTCTGATTAAAGAAGATCAAAGGCTTAAATGCATCTAAATGAACTTGTGTGCAGCGCAAGGCAAGGTCCATGTGTCTACATGGACCATGGAAGTCYTTTAATTTGTTGTTATCATCCAGAGAATTTCTAAGGTGCAGAGAAAGTTCATAAAACACAGAGGAAGGTGGAAGGAAGCCATTGCTGTATTTGAGAAAACACCAAGAACATGGTCTACATTATCATAGAATGCTTAAGGTTGGAAGGGACCTCAGAGGTCATCTAGTCCAACTCCATGTTGGGTTGCATGTCGCATGCATGTTGGGTTATGTTGGGTGCATGTTACAAGCAAGAAAAGAGAGAAGAAAATGAGAAAATAAGTGAGCAAATGTGCTGAAGTTGGCCAGGACAAGGATGATGCTGTCTCTGGCTGTACCACCAAGAAATCCACACATCTTCTCCAGAAGCATTGGGCATATTGAAATCACACCCAAAACAAGCAGCAGGAATCTGCACATATGACAACAAGCTTTAAAGAAATGCAAGGGTGATTTTGCTTAGAAGGAGCAAGGATGGCTATTACATTCCATACGYGAGTGAGAAAACACGTGCGGAGTAAGGTTGCAAAGTGTTAGATACACAAGTGTGGGAGAGCTCAAGGGATGTTTTCTATCTGCTGAACAGGTGGGCTGCAAGACTTGTACCATTCCTCAAAGTAATGCTGTCCTCTCCATGTAGTCTGTGCGTTCTATATACCTTCATGGACACAAAACACAGTCAGCAGCTCATCTCTCTGCAATGTCCCTCCTTTYCCATATGCAAAGAAGCATAGAGAAGACAAAATACACCCCTCACGTCGAAGCCCTGAGAATTCATTTGTGACTGGATTTTATGTGGGAAGTGTAAATAACAGGTAAATAGCTTACACTCTGCCCTCATATCTGTTCCTCAAATTACTCTTTGGTGTAGTGCTTAGAAGTTTATAGCATTAAGCTTAGCTTTTCTCTTCTTAAGCGTATGCAAAATTATATAGACATGATCTTAAGCTTGTAGATAATGTTTGCACTTCAAAATAGATTTTAAGTCCTGGTCCGTAGTCTAGGTTCAGGTCCGTACACTTAAGTTACCACTGTCATCTATGATAGTTCTGCCTCATTCTGTGGTGACTATAGAAAGGCTCAGAAAGTCTCAAAAAAGGAGGAGATTGTTAAAGTTGCTGGTGTGAATGATCATCCCACTTCTGATATTAGTGAGTAAAAGTGTTGCTTCTTGCTCTTTTGTCATCATTCTCCTTTGCTGAGTGAATCTCTCTTTCACTAAATATCCCTCACAGCATCATAATGGTTCTTTACTCCAGGTGGATGATACAAATATTGACTTTGTGCTGGCACATGAGTTTAAATGTTGTTATCAATAGAATGTACCCAAATGTGGAAATGTCACAAGTGTGACATCACAGGTTCCCAAGTGTGGAAATACTCCCTGAGTTGAGAAATGTATGGGAGTTGGGGATTCTGTCTGTTTCGTTCTTCAAAGGAAGAATATTCTAAACTGCTGTTTGATGCAGCATCTTCTGCTATTATTCTCCTTCAGCTGTGTTATTCAATGTGTTTCATAAAGAATTTGAGCTGCTGTCAAAGAGATGCCATTATCTGATTTGAAACAGGAATGCCTGGCAAGATATTTTGGGCTATCTGGATAAATTTTGCCTTATTTTCATTTTACTCAAGATTTCCACTGATAATCATGTCACAGATAATATGTTTCCATTGTGTTCAAAATGTCATCAGAAAGTTACTTTCTATTGTAATTTATTAAATACTTAATTGATATCGTGTAATAAAAAGGAGCAAAAACCCCTCTGGTCCCTCTGAAGTTAGCTCTGGTGAAGCCAGCTATGTTGCCATTTCCAGGTTCTTCTGTAGTGTTCTAGCAATTCATCAGTGTCAATGACACATGGGAACTCTCATGTTTATAAAAGCCTGCAAGGGATCCATGTCCTACATTTCAACAAAAATCACAAAATCACATTTCAAGGTGGTCAAAGTTAGGGAAGCATCAAAAAAAAATTCCTAGCCCTTTTCTGAAGTGGATAGCAATATACAGAGCAGGATGGAGAAGCAAGAGGCTAAGGGCTGCAACAGAAAGGTGTTATTCCCTTGAGATGCCAAGAAAATTATTAGTGAAGTGTATTGTCAGGCTCCCAGAAGTATTTACTGACTGCAGTAGGAGCAGTGGTATGAAAATCTAAACAAATAAATATGCTGATACATATATGTCACAGACATCACACAGAACAGCCATGGAGATACTGCTTTGTCTTCATTGGCATGCATTATAGTGGAGGAGACTTTTTTTCCACCCTTTCTCTACATATTCCCACCAAATTGTTTATGTTCTGGTCAGAAGTTGTGACAGGACCAAAAGGATATAAGCTTGAGTCTGTCTCATGCTTCACCATGGAAGTATAGGAACAGACACAATTTAACCTGTAAATTAACATAATCATAGGGTATGTGCATTCTTGCTACTGCATGTTAAGCTCTGTGGGTAATTATCTTGGTCTTCCACCAACCACGATGAGGTCTCATGAAAGTAAACAGAAAAATATTTCCAGCATTTTACCTTCACTTTCAGAGTTATCTTGACTTTAGAATACTACAGTGCAGTCGCTGAGGTTTATATATGTCATATCTGTGACCTCTAATATGGTTTGCACAAGTTTTCTTTCTCCTCACTCTACAGAATATAGTCTGAATTGTATCTAGACTGACCAAATAATTATTGGGAAGAAAGTTCAGACTCATATTGGTCTGTTGTTTTTTGACTTATTAACAAGTTGGTTCTCCAGAAGATGATGGTTAAAGGACATGAAATTACAGTGTAGAGAAGACTGGKAGTATCATCTATATATGAAGTTATATGCTTCTTTTTCATGTTTAGAAGTATTAAAATTTTTTTACTTTTTACAATTTACTGGTCAAAAATGCCATTCAAATGCACAGATATACACATTAACCTCTTCAAGATTCAAATTAAAAACTTACATGACATCTATTCACATTCCAAATGAAGAAAGTAAAGAGGAAATTCTTCCCTCTGCTTCATTAGTGTGATGTATACAGTGAGATTGTACCAATTCAAAGACTGGAATTTTAGTTAGCAATTTACCAATGATCTCACTGGAAGGCTGAATCTTTTGGAATTATTCTTTGTTTCTTTGGTACTACAGAAGTAAAAATACTGAAAAAGTGACTCAAGATATATAAGATATATTTTTATATATGATAAGAAATATTTTATATCCCCAGAGATTGATTTTATTGAGTAATTGCTACAGTATTCTGATTAAATCAATGTCATAGAATTAGAAAACAGTAATCAGAATAACTACATAAGCACCTGCTGTGTGTGATCCTGAGTGTCCACTAGTACTAATTATAGTATTACTAATATTTCTAATTCCTAGTACTGTGTTGCAAACCTGAGTTCTGTTTGCAGTAGTTCTCACTTCTGCTTATTTTCTGTTTTTGAGGTGTTTGTGAAGTTCTTGAACCCTAGATAATATACTCTACCTTGAAAAATTTTTAACCGTTCTGGTTATTGAAGACAAGCCTCATCCTAAGGAAATGTATGTGTTTATAGAAATGTATATGCCTCTTCACACTGTGTAAATATTATCTGGTAGCCATTGTTTCTTCTCCATCTCTCGTTATTTTTAGACAGACCCAATACTAATACAATTTCTCATACTTCTACCAATAAATCCATTAATAGCAAAGTCTCAGAAAACCTCTCAGTGTCAAATATATCTGAACCTGGCATCGTGGGTTACAATAAGTCAAAGATGTTCGAAACCTAGGGATACTATCCTATAGTCCTATCTCAGAAATAGAGAGATGTGTCTAATTTTTGTCCCAGAGTTGTCTTTTCTTAGCCTAATCATCTCTTCAGTTAATAAAATGCTGTGTTCTGAAATCTACCTAATTTCCACTAGGAGTTGCATGATGCTGTTTTCTTTTTAACTGAGTAATTGTTATTATTGTAGACATTTTATTTACTCCAAAGTGGTTTGCAGATAATTGATTAGGTTGCACCATGTCATGAAAGAACAGATGGCTGGCTAGTCTGTCAGCTCATCCGCAGCCGTGAGAATACTAGGAAAATTAAGGAGGGTAAAGGAATAAAATAAGAAAAGAAAAAAAGTAGGTGAATAGGATGGGGAGAGAAATGAGCTAAGCTGTGCTTGCAACACAAAAACTTCTTGTAGTGGGTGGTCCTTTGGGAAGGTAATCGGAGATCTGCAATATGTCCACTACAATCAACAAAAGGGTACAATACTTCTCTGCAGGGAATTGTGTGAGGAAGAACTGTTTAAATAAAATTGCAGGGTTGTCAGAATGTTAAACTAATTCTCTAATGTTCTGTGCATTGTCTGGGGAATTTTGGCTTTGCATCATTTGCTGTACTGAAGTACTAAAAAAATATTTTAATAGAAGTGTTTTGGAATGTGTTAACATGTATTTTAGCTTTGGAAACCCTGACTGTGTTTAATGACAACGAAAAATGCTATTAGAAAAGCTACGGTCTCCTATATTCTGTCCTTGTGCTCCCTCCCAGATTTTACATTCCTTTTCACTTAGTAAAATTGTTTATCTCAGTGCAAAGGGAATTTAATTTCATGTTATTCTGACTGATTAGTAGTCATTTTTTTTTCCTTTTTTATTATTTGCAAGCTATAGGCAGTGAATTATCATGAGGGAGATGGAGAAAACCATGAAGATGCCGTGGAGAAAATTGTGTGTGGATTACTTGAATGTAGAGGAATGCAAAGTCCTGGACTGTCTTCCTGATCTTCCTTGTGTGTGTGTGTGTGTGTGTGTGTGTGTGTGTGTGTGTGTGTGTGTTTGGGCTGTCTTCCTACAAGTGTGTGTGTGTGTGCTTATGCAGCTGAAATAAGAGGAAACAGTAAGAAAAGGCAAGTAGAGGAATATGCATTGTCCATCACATGGTTCACTGGAAATATTAATTATTGTACCCCAGGAATCCAAAGCCTCCCTCCTCCCCCCCCACCCACCGCAAAAAAAAGAAATCCAAAAGATAGGGATTTTCATGCAAAGGTAAATCTTTCTAGACTCAGTCTTCCATGGCACTTGAGCAGGTATTTATGCCTTTGCAAAGCAGTGTTAAAAAGCTAATAAAAAGGGCTGCACAGGAAGCAAGCAGCCTAGTGCACCCATCCAGCAGCCTCTTTGGCAAGTTCACTTCAACAGCAGGCAGGCTGAACCCAGCAGGACTCTCCTGTGCCCAGTTTTTCCCATTTTCTTTTCCTCAGCACCCCATCAGTCACCAGTGGGTCTGCTGTGTAGCTCACCGGCAGTGAGGAAGAGCCTTCTCAGTTTCTCAGTGTTATTTTTTTCTCCTTGTCTCTAAATAATTGTATATAAGGATGGGAGAGAATATCACTATTACATAAGGGTTTTTTTGCTAGACAATGTTACAGTGCTAAAATTGATGAGAATCCTTTTGTATTATGATCATTTTTTTTCTATGAGCTATATAAATAAAACTTTCTTGGCCCTAAGAGCTTCCAATCTTGGAAAGAGAGGAAGTAAGAATATATGTATATAGATATAGACATACAACACAAAATGCAGAAGGGGACATGATCAGACCTTTGCAATCTAAGAGTTTTGGCTTGTTTCTCACTGTATTGTCTCTCAGGCTAATGACCTTTCCTCCTCTAATTGTGTTTTCATTTAAGTAATTCCAGGAGAAACTAATCACTATATTTTGCTTCAGCAAGGCAATCTTCTACCMGTAACTGTGAATTGGCAGTGTTCTGGGTTTGCTGAATTTTCCACACATCTGGAACAACAGTTATTCCAGTGAGTGTTTTTTCTGTTGTCTGCATGCTTTCTCCAGCACAGAACAGCTCCAAATAGAAGTAGATGTTCCCCCACTGCCTTTACAAATGTTTTCTATATGTAGGAAAAATAAATGACCAGAGTCTGATCACAGTACTAGGTTTAAGGTTTCTTTATCAAAAATTAACAACGAAAATTAGTTCTTACTGGATTGAGGAGGAAGGATTAATTACACTGACCACAGATAGTCATGGTGCAAAGAACATCCGTAAACTCCCCACACAGCTCTGTAAAAGTACTTTAATTATGGCCTGCATAAATTTCTATTCCAGTTTTCGGACTCCCTTAAGCAGAGTACCAACTGTCCTAAATTGCTTGGTGGTTTGTTGAGGTGGAAATGTATCCTCTGTGGACTAAACTCATTACTGGGAGGTTTATTAGCAATAAGGTAGTGTAAGTCCATTAATAAATGAGAAGTGAGGCAAAATCAATTATGATTTTAATATGACTGAAMCTCTAAGCTGCTTTTTTTTCAATCTGTCATTTAAAAAAGAATAAAAGAGTATGGGCAGTTATGAAGCAGTGAAGATCTTAGCTGATAGTTGTTGATAAATTCACATAAGGAAATTCTTGAGAAAATTAAATGCGCAAAGCAGCAGAACACAATAATGTGAGTTTCTTCATCTTAAGGAAAATTGTTTGTGAACATAATCAGTTCATAAGGTACCTACAATAATAGGTACTTTTGAAAACTAAAACACTGGTGAGTGGAATAAAACAAGGTATGCACAATATGCAGTATAGAGTGAAGAGGAAGCAAACAGTGAGAAAGAGAAATCCTGTAATTCACCATGAAATAGATGTTTATTTGACTATCTAGTAAAATGATGGAGCCATTTGGACTGAAGAACTGAAAAGTGGAAGCAAGAAAGGTAGCAAAGAAATAGCAAGTATCAATCCAAACTGTATAATAGGAGCTGTTTTCAGATGAATGACTGAAAAGAATAAATGAAGGGAAGAGGGTCATGGTGATATTTCTGGAAAATATGTGCTCCTGGGCTTCACAAAATCACCTTTGGAAAGCAGCGCCAATTGGAAAGGATATGAACATGGGCTGAATATACTGAATGTTTCAAATGGAAAAGCCAGGATGAATGATAACAGGTTTCTGATAAGGGAATTTTGAAAGTGAGTATTTGCAGGACTTAACATATGGCCTAGTTTTTCACAGCATGTTTTCTAACAATCTGGAAGAAGGAATAGATACATGTGAATACATTTTGCAAATGACAGCAGGTGGAGAAGATCCAACTGTGGTAGTATTTCAACTATGGACTGTGATGAAGGACAGAAGAGATGAACAATATAAAGGGGTATTGAAAGGGAGCACTGAAAGAAAAAAGTTAGCTCTTGGCAGCCCGTATGTGGCACAGCAGGTTACTACTTCTGGAATAAAACCAAAAGAAAATGAAACAAAACCCCGARGGGAACTAACAGCTGAGGAGAGAAGTAGAGTGGGACTACAAATAGTTTGAGCAATGAGGGCAAATGGTGGGGCTATCTAGCTATTTGCACTGCAGGCTTGGCTAGAGATCTAGTCTGCTCTAATACTGAAAAACCAAGCCCTGCAAGGAAGACGGGAGTGGAGGAAAAGGGTTTAAATACCACCTAGGAAATCCATCTTGAGTATTTCAGAGAGGTTCTGCTCACAGTCATAGGCAGACAGTGATTTCTTCCTGCCTAGAATCTTTAAAAGTTCTTATCTGGTGATTGACGATTGTTACTGAAACTTCCTTGCTATACTTTTTCCTTCAAAATATGATAGTTTAATTGGAAGCATATATTATATATCTGTTTTTTTTTCCTTTTATTTCAAGGCCGTCTGTGGACTTATAAAGCCAAGATCTTCTATTTTTTGATGCAACTTGAATATTTTCTACACACTCTTTTCAAACACATATGCGCACGGAGACACATGCACACATACACCCTTACTCCCAAGTAGTTTACCATTATGCCATCCAGCATTAATGGAAGCATATATTCCCAACATCAAGCAAATAGCTATCATTTAATTTAATTTATCTAATCCATTATTGGATTCCTCATCTAATTCAGAGAACAGATTTTATTAAGTGAGGATTTGATCCACTGCTCGCTCACGCCATGGAAAAGGCTAACATTGCTTTCAGTCAATAGGAGTCAGATTTGGAAAATTCTGCTTGCTTGAAGGATAGTCATCTGGGGAAAATGTTTGTCGATGTTTTATGAAGATAATTGTGAATAWTTCTGTAAAAGGCAATATGTCTGTGTTTTTCATCAGTTCTTGTTTTATTAGAAGGTCTTCTTGAACTTTGGGGTAAGATTTTGCCTTTTAAATCTATACTTTGAAATGATAAAATTGGATTGTGGATTGTTGACATTCTTGATGTCTTGAGAAGGAAATATGAATGGTTTTAATTAATGGGATGGCATGTTATATTATATTTTTTCTCCCATATATATTAGGATTGGATTTTCTTTTTCCTCCTTGAATGATTTAGACACATTTGTTGAGAAATTTGTGTCCTTACTGTACTATTTTGATAAACATTTCGCTGTAAAGATTACTTCYGGGAACTATTTCTAATAAAAATATGTGGTAGCATGAGGATTTGCTGAAAGTATATATAAAACCAAATGATTATATGGCTAAAAAGAAACTGTTAAAAKTTTGGTTACTCTTTTTGGCAATAAAAGGAGACAAATTCTGATTTGCATTTTCTAATCTCATTTTTTTTTCAGACATACAACAGAGTTTGTGGCAGTAATCCACTCATTTTTCTTCATGTCAATGTACTTCATCTCTACAGAGGAACCAAGAGGTTCAGGAGTGCTAAACTGAATTTTGTCCTCAACCAACTAGATTCCGAGGAATACAAAACAGAACAACGCAACAGGGCAGCCGCTGCGTAGCATGTTAAATCCCATAAGGGATCTGTCCCTAAAAAGGTGGAAATTAATTAATTATATATAAACATACATACAAACACAAACTGGGAAATTTCAGTGATTTTTTTAAAAATATTTTGGTATCAGCAGTGTTGGAGATGATGACAGAAAAAAGACATTTTAATTGAGCAGGTSTGAATGGGTCAAATCTTGTGGAAGCCTGACAATTTAAAATATGACATAATGATACATATCTCTTTGTGATCTTGATACATGCTTCCATGCTGGCGTAAGATCAAGGAGTCAGTGATTGTCACCAAAAATAAAATACAGTGGTGTCACATCTCCTTCTCTGAGAAAACATCACGAATGTGGTACCTCAACACAGAGCTACCAGGTCAGGGAATACTTTGCTGTACACAGTCAGTATGTTATTAATGAGTACAATGAGCTACACAGTGTTACGTCTGTTCATACTCCCCACTGACTCACAGTTCACCTGATGTTGGCACCAACACCTGCCTCACAGCCAGGTGCTAAATGTTCTTGGCCTGCTTCCTCCATTCTGTTGTGTTATATATGCAGAAAGGATTCATCTGTGGGACATTTTTAACAGATTCTCCCATTTTTTTCTATGACATGAATATGGAAGGACCTCTGTTTTTGCTTTTTATGTTTTTATTTATATTTTATGCTTTTTATTTATATTGTTTTTGTTTATATTTTTTTGTTTTGTTTTGCTTATATGTTTTTGTTTATATTTTATGTTGAAATAGAACTTATTTTCAGATGTGCTTTGGTGTAGTATCTACTTTTTCATGAATATATGGCTATCTCTGCCATTGGCTCAGCCATTACTGAGCCAATAATATATCCCACTCTTATTTCTATTTGAGAAATTTTTCACAGCTTTATAGATGATACATGATGCCTTTCAAGCTTTACTACTTTCAGGGTTGTGCACTATTGGCTTGAACACACCYGAACACAATTAAGGTATTAATTACAACATGAATTGTGTCAAATGACACAACTCAAGTTCAAGTTGTCGAGTTGTGTCAAGTTCATACACATGTACTTGGATGGCCAAGTCATGACRAAGAGACAGGCACAGGGAGAAGTTTAATCTCATTAACTGTGCCTGACACGTGCTGCAGGTATACTCCCGACCAGTCAAATATGCTGACCAGCAAGAGTAACAACATAAATCTAAAATACCCTTGCACTACTGGGTGATGTTTCCAAGGTGCAGCTATCTGTGGGATAGTAAATGTGTGCCCATCTGCTTGCTTGGTATTTCTCAGTACAGCCAGACAGAGTCTAAATGTCCTAAGCAACCATCTACTACCTTGACTACAAACTATATTCGCCCTTTTTCATCGGAGTCTCTCAGCGGTATTGAGATCTTACCTTCAGATCTTTTAGTTTAAGAGTAAAGCTAGAAAGCATATAGAAAAAGTGTCTCCCCCATTCATTTTTGAATGCCTACAAACCACAGGAAGCATTGGTAGGAAGTCTTATTTGTGGCATTTTCATGTGAGAATCTGTAGTTGGTTAGTGGTGTCCTGAACTGCGTTCTCCAGAGCTGTGACCCATCCAGATCCTTTGATTAAATGCAATTGTTCATAAATTTATAACAACCTACCTACTTTTGGTGTCACTCTGCCTACCTACACTTCCCATTTGGGAACTAACTTTTATCATGCTTGTTCTCCTTATCGGGTACATGTCCCCCTGGCCTACTCTCCAGTGAAATAATAGACCCTTTCATTGCAAGGGAAAATATGCAACTGAGGAAAGACCTGAAATATCTGTTTAATTTTAAGCAATTGCTTGAATGAACTCCATACAGCTTAACCACAGGTCTGAATGAAACATGTGTAGGATTACTGTCAGAATTAAGGATGAAAACTGAAGACAGCATTTTACTCGCTATGCATCAGCACTGACCTGTTCACACATAGCGAGGGCCCTGTTTCATATCCCTCGAACATGCAGTTGATGACTGAGGCCATCATCTACCTGGGGTGGTTGTTTCATTCCCAGCCTAAGGTTACCATGCCCCAGGAGAGGCTTTCSCAGGCCTCAGCATCACTTTGCAGTCCAGCGATTTGCACCAGCTCCCCGCTGTCGGCAGTTTAAGCTGATTACTGCACAATGAGCCAACACATAGCTTGCTTTTTCTTTTATTCTTCCAAGGTGTTTCCACACTGTTTCCACAGATATGTGACATTGCAGCAAGGTAGAGAGCGGGGGATAACGATCTTGCAAAGGTTCTTGTTAACAAGAATGTACTTCTACCTATCCGAATATGCTCTTAATTCTTTTTTTTTTAAAGACATGTAGAGTCTGTGTGACTGAAACAGACCATTAAATAAGCAAACAAAATCAAAAGTCCCCTTTTTTTTTCTTGCATTGCCTTAAAATAAAACCCATAATTCACAACTGGAGGACTAAGCCCAGTTTCTCCCATAAAATGCAAGTGATATATTGAGAATCTGGGGAACTCCAAAACCCCAAACTCAGTATTTTCCTGATATTTTTCTGCGTTCCCATTGCATTTGTTTGTTGACTGTCAACTACAGTATGTATCTCATGGGTAATCGATGATGCCACTTCTGATGAGGTGGTACAAGGTACAGATTCTCTCTAAGGCCTAGAAGGAAAAGCTGACAGTGACAATAGAAGTCAAAGCAGAAAGCCATAAAGGAGATGGAAAGGTCAGGTCTGCATAASAGCCTTGCAATTTTCTTGAAAATCCTATATACATTAGCAGGTGAGTAGAGAGACCTTTTCATCTTTTCTACAAGTCAAGAAAAATCCAAGCATACTAGTTAGACTTTCTGCATAAAGTTTAATGAGGAAGATCAGTGATACAACATAAGCCACAGGACATTAAGAATACATTCTTGCTTGAATTAGATCCTTGATGAGTGGGGAAAAGAGATATTAATTTTAAATGTCAGGATAATGGAGAATTTGATTTAAAAAAAAATTATCTATTAACAGAAATGAATATTGTATCTTTAACAGCATGTATAAAAACATTGAAAATAATAAATGTAATGATTATTTTTATTCTCATAACTGTTATGATTCAGTGCTGCTGCTTCACTATCTTAATAATTTTCCCCAAAAGAGGATGTTTTTCAGGGCATTCTGCTAACAACAGAGCAGAAGCTCTGATCTCAGAGGACAGAAGCTGTTAAAGCTTCCTAATTTCTCCATAAGAGAAATTTTTACCCTTTGGTTGTTCTTCTTAGCCCATCATTTATTTTTCTTCTCTTTGTTTTTTAGCAGCTTACAGAAGTTTGTGATGCTGTAATTTCAAAATGTACATACTCTGATGGTGCCTATGCTTGCTTCCTGTGCATCCTGGAATCAATGAGTTTTGTCTGTACAGATCGAGATATCAGGCACATGACTGACATGAAATCCCTGCTGTACTGCAGTTAGGAGTTATGTCATAACTGGAGAGGAGATCTCATTCACTGAATATCAAATAAGAAAATCCTGCAGGTCATTGAGCTGATTTTTTTTTTTTCGCTGATATTTAGCCTATCCCGAAACCAGCTGCCACTGTCATCCAGACCATCAGAGTCATCTTTAGGACTGTGACATGAAGATCATTGAAATACATAGAAAAGCCCCCAGTGATTTCACAGAATTCGGCTCAAAGCCTGTTTCTGAAAAGATCCTGAAACTCTGGGCTTCCTTGTCCTCATAAAATAGAAGAAACACTGTTGTCATCAAGGAAATTACACTGGTGTAAATGGAAGGTGGATTAGGTCACAGACTTTTTCTTTTACTCTCTGAATGTGACACAGGGAAAAAGAATTATGTTAGGCTTATAGAAAAGCTATTTCTATATAATAAAATAAAACAATGATTTGGAATAGAAACACCACTGGTTTGGAAATAATAATCTGAAATGTGCTTATGCATTAAGTGGAATATAATGATGGAGATTTTTGCTAAACAGCACACATTTTCTTGGTCTCCATCACCCAGATAAGCTAATGAAGTCAAGACAAGAAGGGAGGAGATAAGGCACAAAACAAACCTATTCCTGCATTAGATAAGATATAATTTTTATTCAAACAGACTCCAAAATAGTCTAAACCACTTGCATTAAGTGGTTATTTACTATATCGGAAGTAGTTTACTTATGATGGAAGAATAATTCTTCTTTCTTAACAAGTGCAACTGTTATTGAAAGGAGCATGACCTTTTAAAAATTACTGAAATCTGTTTTACATTGACTTAGGCAGCATCCACAAATTAACCTCTGTCCTAACTAAGTCAATGAAGTTGTTATCTTAAGGATGAATTTCCATATTAATTTCTCCAGATATTGACAAAGTATTGAAAATTTTAAGTGAGGCCACAAGAAATAAGTTAGTTGAAAAATCTTGTTCTGAAAGAGAAATTAAAGACGTATTACAAAAGTTTATGTTAAGTATTATTTTTTCTGTCCATAATTATGTCAAATATATATGAAAATATGTAGTACAAGTGTGTATATATGCATATATCTGCATATACATATATAACATGATAATTATAATGAACTTGCATATTTTTGCCTGCCAGAGAAGTCAATATGCTTGATAAAAAATCGGACTACATATCTGACAAAACAAACAGATCAAAAAAAAGCAGTAATAAAGAGAGTAAGCTGATAAAGGAGTAGCAACATGATGAGTGTTTTAGGCAGTTGTCTTTGCAGAAGTGTATGCCCAGCTCAAGTGTGTAACCAATACATCACAAATCTGAGGTGGTACATGGCATATTTTACATTCATTTTGCTAGTAGTGGCAATGTGCCACAGTTGTTTTAGTATTCATGTTTCTGTTTTGACCATGTCACTGCAATGACAGAAATTTCTACATCTTCTGCTATCAAGTTATCTTCTGAAATGCAACTTCAAATTGCTTGGTAAATCTTTCTTCTGAATTTAGGATCTACATTTGATGGATGACTTCTGTGCTTATTTTTAATATAGATGAAATATCCATATTTCAGAAAACTCCAGAAACTTTACAGAGGAAAACTATTAATGATTATTAGTCAGGTTGACAGGTCATATCATCCATTTTTATAATGCAATTTGAGCAGTGTGTATCCATTCTGGAGTGTCAAAATATCCTCCACAACCACCAACTTGTGATGATATGTGATCTCTACACTTTTTACAGACATTGTATAACACAAGGATAGACTGAGTGTTAAGTTTAGGTGAGGCATTGTTAATCTTGAGATAACTCTTTTATATATATATATATATATAATCTTATAGAATATATATAGAGAGATATATATATTCTTTTTTTCAAAGGTTTTTCTGCTAGTGATTAAAGCATCAGAGCCTGCTCTGAGGCTAGCTCCTTTCAGGGCTCTAAAGAAACTTGCCATCAAATGAAAATCATTTCAGGAACAATTAGACAAAAGGTCAGCATAAATTTTCCTGTATCTCCGGCATTATCATCACCCAAGTGTCTCTTGCTTACTGTACATTGTGACAAAGTAAAAGCTATTTCAGCTGTTATATTGCGATGGCTGTTATTTATGAAACATAAAAGGATAGTGAAATACAAAAGGGTTTGAAAAGACCAGGGTAAGATCAGATAAAAAAAAAATGAGAGAGAAACAGGCATCTTGGGATGGTAACTACCCTGCCATGTACTGACAGGGAGGTTGTATATTTTTAGAATATACTGAAAGAAATGGTGCTTTTACTTAGGTTTTTATGGTTTACCATGAGATGCAATTTTCTGGCCTTATATGCAGTTGTAACAAAAGTCAGAGAGATTTTATGATAGCTGCCAGAGTTCATAAATGATGGCATACACTAAAATATTTATAGAACTGTAAAATCTTGATTTCTCTCTGGTTTAGCAGATGGGGTCCTAAAACTGGTTCCCAGATTGTCACATTTCTTTACCCTTTGATGACAAAGAAGCCTGTTATCACTTTTTTTTTCCCCCTGGAAAGCAAGTTCACTAGTGTAATCAAGTTCATACTTGTATCCAATTATACATACCAGGATCTCATGAATTAAGACATGTCAACCATATAAGATTTGTAATTATTCAAGGCAAAGGGCCTATAACTAAACGTCAGGATCCAAGCAGCCTCACCATCTCCTTGACCGATGTCCATTGACTCATGTCAATATAATGACTTTCCTGTATATTGGGGAAGGTCTGCTTCCCAGCCCGTGTGCTGCAGCCATACTACAGGCAAACACGACTTATACACCAAAAGTGGTGGACTTAGGTGCCTGCCTTTTACAAAACATATAACACAGCTAGTTACTTTTTGTCCGGGTGTTTTGTTGTCATCAAAGAAAATAATGAATCCTCATAGTACTGCTAAAGTCAACTATACTTCAGAATTTACATTGATGACTGGGGGGTAAAAGAAGTGAGATGTCATCTGCAAAGCAGCAGTTTTCGATTGCTGATCAGGATTTACCCCATATTAAAAGATTTCTAATTAAAAACGAAGATGCTGAAAGTACCGTGTCCAGAGTCATAAAGCTGTCCTGTATTATTGCATTTCCACATGAAAGTTTCTATATTTTATTTGATACCAATGAATGAATATGCAATATCTAGAATTTCACACCTCTAACATATTTTCAGAATTCTTCTAATGAATTCATTGTGTCCTATACCCATATTTTATTTTAATGTCTAAATATTTATATAATAGGAAGCAAATCAGTGCTTAGGGTCCCATTTATCTAGGAACTATCCAGACAAACAATAAATGTCTCTAGTGCAGAGACTTAGTGTGTCAGGACAGATGTTATAAATGGCCAAAACAAAGAACCAGGATAAGGTCAGAAGAAGGATGAAGTAAAAAATGGGTTCTGCAAAATAATTTTTAAAAGCCCTAAGCACTCTCAATTCCTTTGTATTTTAAATTTCACTTTATTTAAAATACATACAAAAGTTTGAACACCAAAATATGGATAAACTTTGCTTTTGATACAGTGTGTCAGTTTATTGCTGATAAGTAACATCTACTGCTTTATGGCTATAGAGATGGAAGTGCTAACAAACAGAAATATATATCTGAATGACATGGAGAAATGGCAGTGAGTCTGAATATCAAACTTAGACTTAGGGCCTCTACTGTGAGATACCCCAGCATGGCTTCACTGATAGTGCCAAACCCATTTATATCAGTTGAGAATATGTTCCAGGTAATTGATGGGCGGGTTGTGGGATTTCTACAGATTTATTTTTTTAAATATGTAAAACGAGGAAAGCCTTAAGGCTTTTCTTCTCCTTAGTCTATGGTTCTTAATTGYCACGCTACTCACTTTTTTTCTTTTTTCTCCGTACCAGGAGACTAGAAAAATAAATGAATGATAAAACAAAAGAAGAGAAGAGCAAGGGAAATACAGAGTTAGAGAAGTATTTCTCATTCAGAGTCTGTAGGCATCTTTTATGTAAACTGCAGTGATTACCATTTTACCTTATATAGTAAATCTTTATTTCGTCAATAAAGTGACTCCCATTTCCAAAAAGGCAGTATTTTATTTTCACTCTCTCTCTCTTCTCCTCTTTCCTCATCTGGCCTCTAGCACCTTTTTGTCTAAGTGTATCCCAAGATTTTTTAGGTAGATAGATAGCAACACCAAATACTAATCTCACTTTCACTTTTTTAATGGAATTTAAGAGAAGAGTCTTAATTAGTATTTATAAAGTTTGGTTTATTTGTGTGGATATGAGAATTGCTTTAACCAGCTGGCCTTCATCTAGGTATTGTTTTGCTTTGGCATTAAGTGAAAGTTGGGAGATGATTGTATTTGCATCAGAAACAAAGACAATGCTTTGCTAGAACTTCAACATATGCAGCCTCAGCGGTTCACTTCATGATTTGAAGTCAGAAATGAAATAGTAATAGAGTGAAGAGGAAAGACTGATCTGAAAACTGGTTGATGACTGCTTTGGAGATGGACACCTATCTCACTTCAGTATGTTGGTGAGTKTGATCTGCTGGGAAAGACTTGAGGAGGTTGAGTTTATTTCTATTCACTGCTATATATTTTGGAGTTAGAGATGAGTATTAGATGATAGGCAACATTAAACATTGCATTGAATGTGTAGAACTGTGAAAATGTGACAAATTCTTTAATAAGAATATTTCTTATTAAAGAGCCAAGAGCACTTGAAAGCCCTAAAATGCTGAGCCCTGGCCCCAAATCTGATTGCTGTAACTTTGATACATTAGTCAAACAACATTATAGGTTTTTTTTTCTTGTTCTTGTTTCTTATTAGGAAAGAAACATAGAAGCCTGGTAATACCTGTGAAGCTATCAGCCCTGAATGATTTCTGTCCTATCATGGATAGTAGTGGTAGATATTCTTGCCAGGTTATCAGCACTAGGATTACTTCAGGAAAATAAGAAAAATGTGTTCCTTAGGGAAAAAGATGATCAAGACTTGTGCTGGTCAGTCAGATTTCTGTGAAGTAATGATGTGACTAGCTAACATAATTCTGGATTTGGGTACTTAGACTGCACCTGACAGACATTTTTATAAAACTATATTTAATTTGGGAATATCAATCTGGAAGCCCCAAGGTGAAGAGTGTTTGATACTGAAGAGGCTTTCTGAGAAAATCTTTTGTTGCATTTGGTTGAGCATACATAAAACAGCAATGTTACTTCTACAGAGGAAACCTCCATTGATGTCCCTATATGGATTCTTCCTGAGCCCTGACTGCTTGTCTGGAAAAAAAAAGGACTATACTAATTTCTTGTGTAAAGAAGTTGTTTGGTTCTCTTGAAAAGAAAGGTGACAGCTCCAGAAGATGACTCATCCCGTTCTAACATGTGTCCTCTGTGATTTGCTTAGGCTAGTTGATGGGTATTCAAATAATTAATGTTAGATAGGAAGCATATTTTTAGTTAAGAAGCTTATTTTTAGGTTTGAGATGGGTTGGAGAGTCTGAGATTTTATTTGAAATATTAGCTGCTCTCTTCATGATACCAGGTACAGTGATTGCAGTTTTTGTAATGYGATAAAGTTCACTTGAGAAACTTAAGAAGATGCTATACCCTGAAGTCACTTTTTAACTTATTGCTTTTTGCTTAGCCTCAACTATTCTTTCMTGGTCTTCTTTGCAATAAGGTGTTGATGATAGTAATTAAATATAATGATAGTAAGTAAATATAATTCTGGAAATTTTACTACCAAGAATTACACCTGCTATCACAGTTTTTGTTTGACAAGATTTGACATCACTCATGTAGTTTTGGAACATTATAGCCTTCACCTGTACACGTACTTAAATATAATGGACATCTTTTAAAAGCAAAGAGTTGTATAAATGGAAAAAAAAATGTGTGACCTAGAAAAGAAAGTCCTCAAAAATATCAAAAATTTAGAAATATTTTTAAAGTATTCTGTCTAATGCTAAAATATTGCTTTGAGATACATGATATTTCATAGATGATAGTTACATACATTTTTAAACTTCTGTCTAGATGCCCTCAAACAAAATTTTTGTACTTATGATTTTTTTTCCAACATTGTACGAAATATACAGACTCTGAATTCAATCTGTGGTATATGATGAGTCATGAGAGATTTCAGATTTCAACATTAGACCTAGAACAGATAACACAATGGAAACTACTAAATTCTGTGTTTAAATGCTCATGTGTTCATAAAATATGAATTTGGAATGAAGATAGAATGAATAGAATATTATTATTCCAAAATATTAGTAAATTTCTAGATTATAATTGTTAGTTTGATGTAGCTAGTATATAAGGATTGATGTCTGTTACTGTCCCACAAATTCTGGATCTGCAGATCTTATTCTGTTCATTATGGCATAGAAAAAAATGAACAAGAAGTGTTGTCATGGGAAAAYTATGAAGAAGCATGAATTAGCTAGAATGAATTTCATTGCATAAATGTGGTTTTAAGTATATGTTGTATTCCAGGATAATTGTGTTCTTTCGGTAAAAGAAAAAGAAAAGAAAAAAAATGTAGCTAGTGAGAGAACAAATATGATAATGAGTGTGTTTTAAATAAAATTGGGAGAAGAAAATATAAAAATCCTGAAAAAATGGCTCATAAGCTTCACAACTGTAGTCACAAAACAACATTCTGTTTGATGGGTGGAATCCTGGTTCCAAAGAGAGTTTTTCATTGACCTCAATTGAGATAAATTTACTAGTTGAGTTTCAAGGCAGGAAAGGTAAGGGAGCTGTGATAAATTCAATTTGGTGAATCTCTTTTTGGGGAGCATGTTTTTGTGCAAGATTTTTTTTTTTTTTTCATTTCGGAATATTCACATATTTTGTTCAGTATCACAAAATGTCTCAGTTCTGCCAGGGAGCGCATGCAACCAGTACGTTCAGAGGTATCCGCAACCCTTTATTTGAGGGAAAAAAATTGCCCTTATTTGCTCACCATGTTACTGCCTCTGTAATGCCCCTGTATCCTTTTATTTGGACATGACGAGAGGTGAAGTAATTACATTTCAACCTGCAATGAGGTGAAGTCCTCACGCTCACTCTAACAGGAAGCAGACAGAAGTGGCTCTGATTATTTCAAACCCTTTTGTGCAGTTCAGCAAATCCATTCTTTTGCTGGAAGTAAGACCTTTCCCTGCCAATGCTTTCCACCCGTCCCTGGGAACCATGCATGGCTGGTAAATCAACACAATTATTATTCGATTCCAGAGGACGTGCAACGATTTACATTTGCATGCCAGCATTTTCTTCCGTAGTGCCCCAGCAAGAGCTGGGAAATGATTTATAGGGATGCAGAAGTGCTGGCACAGATGTTGCACAGCCTCAGCATGTTTGCRTCGCACAGCGTGGCAGCTGATTCAGAAAGCGCCGAGGCGCAGGTAGAGCGAGAGGCAGCGTGTGCGCCAGCAGTGCCCTTCCAGCGCCAGCACGGGACCAACCCGGGCCCTGCTGCTGGTAAATGTATTTGGCATCCGTCTTCCTAACAGGTCATTTYTGCGCTGCTGCGCTTTGGGAAGGGGATTGCTTAGTTCTTCTCATTAGTTGCCTCCGTTGAATTCCTAATGGACTTGTGGATCACAAAAGCCTTTCAGTTTTGGAACAGTTGGCAGCTTTATTTTACGTATAAATTTATTTTTCTTTTCCACCCCTCCACCTTCCACCCCCATAATGAAGGTTTGGAGGCTGAACAGATACTCAGAATAAAAGCTTATTTTGCAGTGGGTATCTTCTTTCTCATTCTTTAGGGAGGCTGGCATTACTGCAAAGATTGCCTTTTTTTTTTTTTTTTTTAGTATAAACAGAGAATATGAAGATGTCCAAAACATTTAAAACCACATTTCAGATCTTGGCATTTGGGAAGAATAAATCCATGGATGAACATATTGGGAGTGCTGTATTCTGCAGAAGTAGCTTACTTTCCTGCACTTAATGGCGTTTCCTGTATCATAAGATGGTGAAGCAGGGGGAGTCTGAACAGCTTGATGCAGTACCAATCCAAGAGTCCCAATGTGCTAGGTGCTGCCATTTTATAAGCCTTCAGCATCTGAGGGTAAAATGGGTTAGGTGCTGGGGACAGGTATGAATTTTCCTCACTTCATCTTGTTTGCGTACGAACATGTGATATGAGTTGCTGTTTAATTTTCCTTTCAGGTGTTTGCCAGATGAGTGAAACCTAAACTAGAACTCTGGTTTGTGGTTCATCTTGAACATGTATAAAACTATTGTGGTCTCTGCCTCTTTGGGAGGGGTCTTCCATGAGAAGGGAGCTTTGGTTTTACAGTTTGCTGTTGCTATTGCCTAGGAGATGCTCTGCATCTGCCTATCTTCTCACACCTGTGGTCCTGCTGCCTGTGGTGCTGGCCCTGCCCATAYGGGACCTTCAACTCCTCTGCTCCAGGTCACACAGCAGAATTGGTTTTTTGGGTGGCAAGAAGCAGTCTATATTTGTCAAAATTACCAGCACAAAGAAAGAGAAAAAAAAGTCAATGTGTTAATTGCACCAACGGAAAAGTGCAGAACTAAAACAATGAACCTATTCCTTGCTTGTGCTAAAGGAAGCAATGGACAAGAGGACGAGAAGTGTTCTTCATAGGGTGTGAGACAAGCCAGAAGATTATATTCCTCCCATTAAGACAGTAAATAAACAAATATAGCTATATCACAGTAGAAAAGTTCTGCAACATTCTGCTTTCAAAAACATTGAAATTAACTTGAGGAAATTAGTCAGTCATGCCTTGTAAAAAGCACAGGCTAGGATTTTAGGGATATATGTTGTTGAAGAAATTGCTGCTTTAAGAAACTGTCTCAGTCTTGACTAGACACTGCCAATCAAAAGTGTGCACAGGCATGGCTTGCAGGTTACGTCCTCCAGGATAAGAACAATGAGGTCAAGGAGGAAAAGATTAGAAGGAAATTATACCTTAGTCATTGAAATTTTGCTCTGCTCTGCACAGAGTTAAACTTCGGCAATGAGAGGTTTCATGGCCTCATGTGAAATTACATGTGTGTGTGTATATATGTGAAATTAAATAATGCAACACAGCTGGGTTGGCATTTGGGGGAAATCCTCTCTTTTTCAACTATGGGCAATCTTATTGCAGGTGATAGATTGTGTTCACTTATATCAAGACCAATGTTTTCATTCTGATGGCTGGATATACTGAGCAAAATAGGCTCTAGTAGTAGCTAACCACCTCCCTTGTGGGCTCCCTAAAATACCCCAGCTCCTTCATTCAGTACTGGGAGATCTCCAAACAACTCAAACATGTTAACACATTTTTCTCCTTCTCCCAGGGGGTGTTTTTGGCTTATGTTAGCTCCCATTATTACAGCTTTAATCTTATGATGTGTACTGGTACTTGTTTACATTTTTATTTTTAAAGGCTTTGTGTGTGTGTGTGTGTGTGTGTGTGTGTGCACTAAAGTTCTAAATTGACAGATGCCTTTTTGTAGAACTGAAATGACATATCTAAGTTTTACTGCTCTCTTCCCTGTATTTGCATTTTTAATTACTTGCATTGTATTTTATTAGTGTGTTACCTGATGAAGAATTCAAGCTAATTAATTTCACCTGGAATTATACGCTGGTATATGAAAAATTACTCTTGGCCATTTGTGGAGACCAGCTGTGTATTAGGAATATCTGATCCCCATCTGAAGGATTTAAAATGAAAAAAAAAAAAAGAGCAAGAGCAAACAGCTGATTGTAAAAGCTAGTCCCTTTTTCCCAAGCCCTAGAGATATTATTATTGGCAGATATCCTTTATTACTCACCCTATATACTGCACATTAAGTCAGAAGTTTGCTGTGAGTGTCATTCAATCAGATGACTATTTCTTCAGTCATTTCAGCCTTAATTTGTAGTAAAGCTAATGTTGTTGCTTTCTGCCTCTATTCAAACGCTCATTTGCTTCCATTGCAGCATGACTCAAAGAGAAACAACTTCATTTTGACCACAGTTTTTTTTTGCAATAAAGAAAGAAGAAACAATGATTAAACATGCAGTTTTGTTCTGTTTTGTTTCATTTTGTTTTTTAATTAAAAGATACCTTTAAGGGAAGAGGAAGGAAGAAAGGAAAGAGACTATGTTCTTTCAGAAACATGACCTGATCCTGTAACATAGCTGAGCATACACACATGCACACAGGCATGCACACACTCACTTTCTCTCTCCATGGATATTTCTGGTGTGATTCTTTGTCTGCTCCAACAACAGATGGTGTTTTAATAAAGTCCAGTAGGAATATTACTGTGAGTAAACAATCCAATGCAAGCCAATTTCATAATTGCTGGGTACTGATACAGCCTCTTACCTGATGAATCCAAATTGGGAGGAAACCAACTGTGCACACACCTACTAGCAGAAGCCAAATTCGCAGCTGTGGTATGCTCCAGCACTGAGCTTCACCACGGAAGGTAAATTGCAGCTCCAATCATCTTTCTTGGCACAAGGCTTGGGGAACAGCTGCCATCTGGCTTGTCATCAAAGTATGGTCACCGAGTTTCTGGGAGATGAAATAGCTTGCTTTTTTACCTTGACATGCATGAAGATTGCAATCTTCATCTTTACAGGTATCTTTTAAAATAACATTCTTGGCTTTCAGAGCCAAAGATTTACCAAGTGGGATTTTCTTCTTTAAGTGATTCCCACGCCTATGGGGACTTGAAGTCTAAACCTGTTATATGCTAATTAAAGATTCACACCCACATGACTTGTCAAAGAGATAAATCTTACTCATTTGTTTTCATCATTAGCAGGAAAAAAATGTAAGGAATACCATGCCTTACATTAGCAGATTTATGTGAAAATGTTTGTTTTTAATAGAAGTGAAGATGCAGTTAGAATAGTTATTCCCATCACAGTTAATACAGCCCAGCACGGAAATGAGCAGTTGGCAGATAAGAAAGGGGTGAAAGAAAAAAGAGGGAATTTGAATACTTAGGACTGGCATCTCAGCTAGACATGAATGTATAGATTGCACCCAGTAAGTGATTACCATCTATTCAGTGCATTACATGGTCACATATACATATACATATTCAATTTTAGAAGACATTTAAAGATAACAGCAGATTGAAGCACAGGAGAAGTGGAGAAGGAGAAGAAAGTTTCTCCCTTTAGAGATACCATAATCTATGGAAGTGCTCAACACTGACATTTAGGTGCTTTATTTCCTTTTGTTTACACTGTGAAACTCAGGCCTCAGTGTTGCATAGCTGCATGTAGAAATAAGTTTATTCCCATCAGTGAGAATCTAGTCTGCAAATTCCATGCATGAGTCTAATATTTTGAAATTTTCTTTCAGTCTAGATTACAGTATGGACTGAAATCCCAGATAAGTTTCAGATAAATTAAAAACTCAGATTGAAATCTCCAGTAGGTGTCATTTTGGAAGTTTATTTGACATTATCAAGATGCTTTATGATGATGAAAGCCAAGTATATTGGTTTGCATTATTGTGTTAATACATTGTATCATAGACTTTCAGGATAATTTTACACCTCTGAAACTGTTTTCAAATGGGCAATAATAACTCTGGAAATAGTTCAACCACTGTACCATTCATAGGCCTTTGAGGTATTAAGATTTTTTTTTATTGAAGATTACCAAGATCATAGCCTAAGAGCAGAAGTATTTTGCTTTGGATTTGGAAATTCTATTTAATTCAGAACTAAAGATTGCATGGTGTTTTGCCCACAGTGATTGTTTTGTACAAGGACCTATGTAAGAGAGCTAGAGAAGACTACTCCTACTTAAGGGTATGCTTTGTAGTTCCAAAGTGTTGCTTGAAAACATTCTGCTTCTATCTGGGAGTCCATTCAGAAGCATTTATCCCATCTTACTGTCTAACAGAAGGTTTCTTCAATGGGAGGTCACTGTTTTTTTATATGCAGGTACTGAGCATCCTGCTGCCTTACTCAAGTATTTATTTCCTTTTCTTACCTTCTTACCAGGTCAACATGGACATATCTTCTGCAATATACATGGTTAAAAATAGTGCCTAGCTGTTTTGTTGACCCATCCAGTAAAAGACTTTTTGATTAATAGTCCAGATATCAATCCTGGACTAGATTACTTTTTCATATGCTTTCTGTTGATGCTGTTCTATCAGCAGCTTGTCTAGACAACATCTCAAGTCATTTTAATTCACAACGGACAATACATTCTTAARGTGGCACCTGTTGAAAAGGTATAGATAAATGCTGAAGTAAGAGCCACCTTATAMCTTGCTAAATAAATATACAAGGAAATGTTATGTCAAGAGCTGCTGGGATATTCACTACTTTCAGTAGAACTGATCGGTCTCTCTATGGGAAAAAGCCTTGGTGAAGGCCCAAGAAATGCTTTTATGATAGCTGCCTGACACAGCGCTTTAAGACTGTCAGTGTCACTGACAGAAAGAAGGTCAAATTATATTGAAATGTTTAACAACCTGATGCAGAAGAGGAAAAATCTCTCCCTACAGGTTATCTAGCTCTGAGACTGGAATACCTTGAGTTATTGAGATGTGCCTATGTGCCTACCTCTTTGTAGCTGGGTGGCATTTCAACACAGCCTCCAAMTGCTGACTCAGATTATCTGCATCCTATGGAATTTTTGATTTTATTTTGTGTTAGGAAAACACCAGAACACTTTCAAAATGTTATAGGRGATGTGATGATTATGGAGCATAATAGTATGCCTGTGACACTCTACTTCTCCCTTTATCATATGTCTGTCATCACAAGTTGGGTTCAACATTAGGAATCAGGTCATGTCAGCTCCAGAATTATTCCACTCAGGATTCTATGTTGTGAGTGATCTGTTGTTTGACAGCCATGAAAACAAGGGTTAGACATGTGAAGCCTGTACGTGCTGTGCTATAAACTGACAACCATTTCATTCACTAAATTAGTATTTTCTTTTAATTGAGAGCAGAGATTGTGAAATCACTATCTATTCCACAACCTGGGGCTCTAAACATTGACTTATAGTAAGAGAACTTAATTTGGCCCTGAGTCAAAGAAGAAACAATGAGAGATTCTGAAAATGGATGGGAGCAGCAGTCATAAATCTAGCACTTAACTAAGGATTGATCCAGCATAGTGCTGAGAGGTGTTTATCTCATCCATCAGCTAACCTTGAGTCTGCCTGAGCTGAAATCACCTCATTCTTGTAYACTTGGAGCTGGCTGAGATTTTACAATGTCTAATAGCAATTTCAAGCTTCTGCATGGGATTTATAATACAAAGGAAGGTTTGCTGTTATTTTCTCAGAGAACTGCCTATCATGCATATCTCTCACTCTCCTCCATTTTTCCATAGGCTTCTCTTTATGGCAATCTACAATATTTTCYTAGTATCAGCAGCTCCTGAAAAAAGGGTTAACATTTTTAATGCCAGCATGTCAGCATTAGTTTTCCATAAGTCAATGCAATTYTGTCAGATCTGATGACTTTTTTTGTTGCAATGCCATTTACAAGTATGATTAAATTATTCTCTGGAGTAGAATTGATACCTAAAGTAGATATATATTCCTCTAACAAAAGTAGAAGATATACTACCTTACCCTTCAATGTTCTTACCAACACTTCGGAAAGAAGGAAGACTGACCATTTCAGTGATCATTAGAATAAGTCTCTGAAAGGCTTCACTGCCTGAGTAATAATTTTCTCAGATATGGGTATCCTGTTTTTTTTGGTATAGATCCACTTGGAGTGGAGAGAGAGAGGGGAGGTGGTGTAGTAACGTGACAAGGGAAAACACTTGAACAAATATTGGACTTCAGTTTCTCTTAATCAGAACTGACAAGCAGACAAGGAGTCTGACCGTTCCTGTGATTTTGGCGGAGTTTGGGAAGGAGTGCCTACTATGAAAAGTGTGCATCCAGGAACAGTTCCAAGTCTGAACATTCTCACATGCTGGAGGTATTTGGATTCACTCTGATAGAGTGTCCCGGGACATATCTCTATAGCTGGAATGAAATAGAAACCCTCTTGAAGCCCAGACTTGGACCCATCACAGGTATTAACTGGCCTCCATAGATTAAACATAAAGAATTTCCAACACAATACATTCCATCTCAAAAGTTTTATGATTGCTTTCAGATAAATATATTAAAGTATTAGGCAAAAGCCATGTGATGAACATCCCATGGAGCCCCTCTTTGTACAGAATGAAGGGATGCCTAAGTTYTCTTGTGTGTAAAATTTTCTGTGTGTAGAATACTAAATGATCGAGATGTATGTGTTTACCACATATGGTCCCTGAAATGAACGCATTAATATCCATATTTTTAATAGGACTTCAGTATATATAAGACAGAGCTTAGCTCAGAAAACCAAAGAGCTAATTGGAATCTTCATCCATTCCCATCTCCATCAAATGCTTCCTAAAATTTTTGAAAATAATCAGTCCAGTGAATTTGAATTTTCATTGCTAGCCTTCTTTATAGCTTTTGTTCAGGGTAATCTCAGAAGTCATGTTGCCAATACATAACAGAAAAGAGTTTTCTCATACTATTTCTCATGCYCTCTCAACTACAACTGCAGATCAGGAGATCTACCAAGGACTCTTGTCAGAGTTATACGGCAAGACTACAGAAGTGTAGCTACTCTCATTTAGATAAGCTTTGTTTACAGTGATTCCTCTCAGTTCAATCACACCTCCTTCAAGGGTGTTCTGTTGAGAAAACAGTACACATTTCATGYTTAAACTGGATGGGATTCCAAAAGACAAATTCATTCTTCAGCCCACCAAAGCATGTGCTTCATTTTAAGCACATCAGTATTGCTTAAACACACTTGGACTATTTAGATGGCAAAACTGAAATATATGCTTAATTTTTCCTTAAAATCAACCAATCAATCAATTAATTAAATAAACAAACAAAATCAGCCAAAATAGAGCAAAACAAACAAATAAAAAACACCAAATTGAACAACTGCATAGAAACAACCTCATACCCAGTCTTTTTCTTCAAGCCAGCTGAACATCCAATATAGGGCCTAAATTTTTGAAAGAGCTCAGCTCCCATTTATGCTCTTAAATACAGRCCAGATTTTTATAAGTGCTCAAAATCTAATGTTTAGAGCTCATTGGACATCTGGTCACTTAATTCAGCACCAGAGATGAAGCCTTCTAGAAATCTGGTCCCAATTGTGGATGCTTGGATCTTCTGAAAATTTCATCCTGTGGAAAATATCTYTATAACAGTGTATTTTTCCCCAAAACTAAGAACCATGAAATGCACTTATTTTATGTACAATGTCCACATTTTTAATATAATTGTTTACACTTTTTATTATGACTATTAGAAGTCTCAGTTGATAAATATTTTCACCTTCTCCCCAAAGGACTTGGGGACTATATGCACATACAAAGACTAAAGAAAGTAAATATTGCTCTTATAACACGATATAGCTTTGGAATTGAAACTAGTCTAGTAGATGAAGAAAAAGTTGACAGACAGTCAGAATGAGTGTGTACCTTACTAAGACTGTAAGTGGTTCCATCACTTGAAACAGAGTCAAGTATCTTAGAAATAACAATAAAAAAGATAAAATCATTTTGTTTGAGATTGCCCTGAAAATAACTAGGCTATGGATTTTCTTTTTCCCTTGCAAAAATGTTAGTGACCTGTTATTTTTCTATATTTGCCCCTCAAATATTATGTTTATAAATGCTAGCCTGCTGTGAACAAAGACCAGTCAAGCTACACAGTCAGAAACATCTTTACTGCTCCCAGTAGTACAGCCTATCATGTTGAGGCTACTGATCTCTCGACATAAGCAGAATGCAATTGTCTAACTGCTAGATATAAACATAATAGCACCGTTTAACTGTCACTCGTACAAAGTGTGAGGAAGTATGCTTAAGTGTCTAAACAACATCATTTTTACTGAACCCACAATGGCTGTTCTAATGGTGATCTTGCACGGGGATGGTTAAAAGGCCTCATTTTCCAGCTGAAGAGCCATGTAATGAAAATTAACTAGCATCCTAATCCATCAACTGCTGTCTCTTCCTCTACCTCATTCCTTACCAATAATCAGGGAGTCATAAATACTGGAAGTGGAAGACACCTATTAGATCATGCAATTCATCTCCTTGCCAAGGCACGGCTGTTCCCCTCAGTGATCCTCCTTCTAGATGTCTTCCAAAGCTATTTCAGAGGTCTCGGGTGATGGTGATTTCATTGCACCCTGTCAGAGACTGTGTGTAAGGCAGAAATATTTCCTCGTTCTCTAGAGCTGGTCTGACAACACAGTGGCTCCTGCACTGTGCTCTGCTACAGGATTATAGCCTGGGTTTGCTGAGCTAGAGCACAGGAACAAACAGCTATGGTGCTGGTGCCTCTTGGCCCCCGACTCCCTGATGCCCCACAGAGCCACACTGGCACTTGTTCCTTTCCCTGAAATTGCTGCCTGTGAGCTGGTCTTGCTCCAGGAACCAATGCAGGAAAGTGGCTGGGACACAACYCTTCTTTCTCTTTTTCTTTTTTGGTACAACGTGATCACCTCCTCACATGTAGGTAGGTTCACATGCATACAAGTATGTGACTTGGGGCAGGAGTACCACATGGGTCTGTGCTTTTTAAGGGGAAGAAGGATGCCTGTAGCCCTTTTAATACTTCCCCCTCAACCATGCAAAACAGCATCTGTCTCTACTCATGCCTTAAAAGAGAAAATTTCACCTATACATTGTAAATCCTGAATTGTAARTCACTGTGCACTGTGAGCAGTTGTCTAGCACTGGAGAACTCACCCTTTCCTGAATTTCAAGACTCAGTTTTATTCTTAAACACTTATCCAGGATGCAGAATAGCAGTCTGGCAACAAAAAGACACCCTAGGGAGCATGTAGGCAACTAAATCAAAGAGAATGAATGAAAAATAAATAACAATTACCTTGCCTAACTACTAAGAGTAGGAGAGGCTGTTCAGGTACCGGTTTTTACACCACAAAGCTTATTTATAGCCTTAAAGTGGTATTGTCACATCTATGCACAGTTGCTCTGATCCTGGTTGAACAAGGCATGATGGAGCCTAAGCCCAGTAGGGCTTCACAGACCTGTACCAGCCTCTGAAGCCCATGATGGATCTTCAGTGGTAGGTGTGCACCCAGCAGCACTGTCATTATTATCCAGTGCACAGTCACCATCATGCAGAAACACAGTCTGGAGGCCTGAGGAGAGCAGGGTTGGGTGGAGAAGAAAAGGAAAGCCTGCCTTTGGAAAAACAGCATTTGATTAGTAGGTTTGAGTTCTTGCACATAACTGGGAAACCTGGGCCTTTCCTCAGTTTTGAAAGTGTTTGAACTTACTTCCCAGGAGAAGTGAACTCACATCCCAGGAGGAAAGACATTCTCACYGGCTTGTCTTCCCATAAGAAGGTGTGAGACAGTCATCTATATTCAAAAGACCAATTTATGGTCCTCCATACAAGAAGCTGCTTCCTGGCTCCAAGTAAGAGATTTTAAAAGATGCTTAATTTGAAGCTGCAGGTTGGCAGCTAAATATGGCACTGAAGGAGGCTCCCATACATATGCTTTATTCATAGATGCAGAACATGTGTATGAATATGATACATTTCAGCATTTATTATTAGCTCTTTTTTTGACAATTCCCTTACTTCTCAGCTCCATTTTGTAACTAACCTGACTTCTTTTCCTGAGCATCAACTTTTCCCATTTGTTGTACGTGGAACTTGACTTAGTTTTGTAAAATCAGCCTGTGTAAATGGATATGTTCCAACCCCTTTTAAACTCCTCTTTTAAGCTCTTTAAATTTAAAGCTCTGTCTTTCCCTGCTCCTCTACTAAGCTTGCTTTTCACTTCCAATGTGCCTTATCCATCTKTCTATAAGATGGTAGTTTCCAAAGTAAAATAAAACATTCTGCAATGAGTAATTTTTTTAAAATATAGTCACGGAACATACTTATGTATGTACACGTGTATCTATGAGACTTTAAACAGTGAGCAGGAGCAAAAATTGATCGCTTAACTACATAAAAAACGATAATTTTTTTTTGAAAATGGGCAAGGGTTTGTGCTTTATAATAGCACTAAGCCTGCCATGTCCCTGAGTAATTGTGTCAGGAGACATTTACCACCTTGCTTATACATTTATTTGGGTTCAGTGACAAGAGGYTTCATCCGTATCTACGTAACTAAAAGAAGTTCCCTCCTCCAGAAATGTTGCTGCACTTTATTTACTATAGCACTCCATTCTGAGAATAATAAACAGTAATGCTTTTTACCATAACCAATACGTATACCTTTTTTTTTATGAGTGAAAAGCTAATTAGCAATTTCAGTATGATTTAGGTAACCCATGTAAGCAAAACTGCTGTTAAAGTGGTCATTAAATTATTGTTATCTTAAACTTAAATAGCTACATAATGACAGTGAACTTCTTAAAGATTACTGCTGTRAAACTAGTGGTAATGCTGGGATGAGATGGTCAATACTTCATAGCRTGACTCCTTTAGCCAAAGGATATAAATACTCAAGCTACCAACAGGAGCTGGCTTGAGAAAGAGATCATTTACTCTCATTATCTATCCAGTTTTTTCTGGGAGCTGTGCTGCTTTCAGGTTATGGGGACAGGACTGACTGCCTTCTTCTTCTGGCTTCACCAGCTTCTGTGGCTACATCACTATCCAGTTTTACACTTGCACCAAAGCACATCGCTCTTCAGACTGGCATTGTCAARACAGTAGAGAAAGCCATAAACTTAAAAGCTAACTCTCTTCTAAGTTTGGCCAGCTACTACTTATTTCCTTGGRAGTGCTCTGAAAACATTCTTAAGGTCACAGTCAACCTTATGGTGTTTTTAGATGACTTGATTTGCTCTCTGAAAAGGACTACTGTTAGGACAAGATACCTCAAGAGGTTTCTGTTGCTGAGGGTCGGGCATAAATAATGGATTTGGGGTGAAAGGCTACCAGCAAATGGAAGAGCTGTTGGCTCTGTATGTGGAAGGACTTCAGGAGGCTACCTTTGAATTTGTGCTGTGACATCCATCAGAGAATAGCGCATCAGCTTCCCAGAAACAGTGTTTGTCCAGTCTCCCTGTCAGATCAATCCTAAGTTTAATAGGAAGGACAGACACCTTGTGCAAAATCCATTATTGGGTTTAATTCAAGTGGCACTGGAAAACAAACAGAAAAGTAAAATAAAACCAAAATTCTACCTATTCATGCATATGCAGCAAAAACCCGTTTGCACTTTCATTTACAAAGTAGTTCAGCTTTGCTTGCCWTGAGAAGCCTGGTCTCCTTCACTGCTTCTCTTCTCTAAGAAACCAGCCCCTGAATGCCACAGCGACACAGCGCTCATTCGGCAGGGCATTGGTCACATCACATTAGGCTCCGTCGCATCACATCAGTTGATGTGACTGACAGAACCCGACGTCTCATGTCACAGCAGGGCACGTCGCCCAGCACCGAGAGTTACCAAGACACACTTTCTAGCAAAGTAAAATRAAAATGAACTGAAATGATGGTGCGTGGGGGAATATTTTTAAGGTCTTCCTACTCAGGGTGATCTCACAGCAAGCTTTATGCTGGCTCATTAGCTTAGTGTACAATGGGTTGGACTTATTAGTAGGTTAAATTTGTTAGCTGAATAAGAAAAAGGCTGGTTTTATTAAAATGTGAAAGATTAAAAGCCAGCAGCTCCCACAATAAATACTTTTCATATTTGTGTGTACTTAAACTTGGCAGGCATTAAGCTAATTGCCTGTGTTTAGATCCTGTCTGTGGCTATATCCACRTACACAGGTAGACAATCGGATAAAACACCTACAGGCACATGGAAAATGGTTACCTGCTTACACTGCGCTTCTCCATTTTGGAGCCTGGAGACAGTTCACACCCCTGTGTGTGAAAAAGCCAGTGCTTTATTCAGGTGTACTGGGCAGAAATGACTGCTTTGCTGCAGGGCTCGGCAGATTTTTTAAGCTGCAGGCATCTTCTGCCTTTCACTCTTGGCCCACATGGTCCCCAGTTGGTCTTGGAAGAGGCCTCAAATTTCAGAGGATATTCTTTCCTTCCCATTTGGCTCAGAAACAGAAATCTATTTTCATAACCCCGCTGTTGCTCCTTTTTGTTGCCCTGGCAATGAAATGGAGGGCAGAGCTTGCTTTTTATTTGTTTATTCAGTGGGTAGTGAAGAAAGTGGATCAGTTCTATTGCCCTAATACCTTGTACTCAGCCCCTAAAATCTTGAACTATGAATATGTATACAAGCAAGGAGCTATGTCTTCTGTTTGCACATGCATTATAGCAGTCATAAGTACAGTTTACAAAGAAAACTTACATGTAGTTGCACATATTATCAATTACTATATATTAAGAGGTCATGATCCTTGAAAGCTTAGCAGTGAAGTGATGGGAGTTAACAGTTTGTCTAAAGCATAACAAAGAGAATATTTATAGCTAGGCACACTGCCTTGGACTGCTGACTTTAGGTGGTTGGCATCAGGAATAGGGAAGATGATATAAAGTCACTTTTTGCTCTCCTCTTTTAGATGTTGAGAGCAGCTTGGTCTGCTGGCCTTGATAAGTGGTAACTTTTAAAAATCACTGTGCATTATGGTCTCTGGCTCTTTACACATAGTATGTTATGAATTTTCTTCCTTTATTCTGTTTTGATGGCATGCAGGACTTTGTGTCATGTTTCCATCATTAAGTACTAATTTGAAGTGCATTAGAGAGGCAAACATACATATAAAAATAAACAGAAACTTGGCTATATTTGACAGTTTTCAACTAAACACTCATTTATTCCCAGGTGAAATCATGGTGTTTGGTTATAGTTTTGCCATAGGAACACTGACTTGTCTGAATGTGACTAAAATACATATACTATCTAGTAGAAAAAAAAAAAAAAAAGCCTTAAGAGGCTCTGAATGTCTGTTATCACTAAGGAAAAAAAGAGCCTTTCATGTTACCTTCTTTTCTGCCTTTTTTTTTTTTCCCCCTTGTGGCTCCTGTAAAAACAACTATGTCCTAAATGGTAAAGGAAGGTAAAGTTAGTTTCTGTGGCCAGATTCATACTGCTGAATTAAAAAGTGCCAATGAATATTCCCTGGTTCTGGACCTTGCTCTGAATGGAAGTGTGAGCAGGGGCCAGGGCACGGTTTGGCCAACGTCATCTCCTGCTGTCCCATCCGACCCCCAGACAATTTTCAGGACTTTATCTGGGTGCTGGTCCACTTCCAGGCAGCTCAGGGGGGTGTGGGGTGTTTTGTGCCAAAGGATGGTCCTGCTTTTGCACAGAAGCAGCCTACGTAGGTAGTGGGGCTGACTCTAAAGGATTCAGGTACAGCCACAGGCAGAGGTAGGAGGTGATGGGAATACAGCACTGTTGAAATCAGGTCAGACAGTTTTTAGGACAGATTGTTTTTAGGACTCTACCAGAGAAATCTTGATCCTGGTATATCTGCTTCTGTAAAGGTACTACATGCATGCGTGCATATTGAGACACGGCAGTTGAAAGCACCAAGTGATTTCTGAAGCCCCATAAAAGCTGAATATTAAAATTAGGAAATAACCATAGGAGCTCAGACACCCCAGTTTGGTAAACAAACAACCTAGGTAGGCAGCACTGATTAAAGCAGGTATTGGTTTGTAATGAAATGGATGAAAAACGTAGCTGGTTTAATTTCTATTGGTAAGGTACACTGGGATTTTCCAAGACAATCTAAGGGAATACATAGCCCAATTCAATAGACATGTTGATTTTATCTCCCTTATGGTCCTTTTGAAAACCACTTTTAGAATATTATTTGATTTAGTATATAAATACTCCATGAAAGTATTTRTTCTTAAAAATTGTCTAACTTTTTAAGGCTGCCCTATTAACATCTCAAAATAAAACTTTATGAAATACCTCCATGCATAGGCATTATTACTTAGATTATTCATCATCAATAATGTGCATCCACTATATTTCAAATACTCAAGATCAAATATTAGATCTTTATTTTTTTTTCTACATAAGCTTGGTAATGTGATATTATGTAAAAGTTAACTTTGTTCCAAGTCAACTCAACCCAATTTTCTTGATGATACCATGATTATAAAATCTATTTTTTTAATTCAATATTTTAATACAATTGTTTTGTTTGTGGATTTTACATTGTAATATTAATGATAAAATTACAGTCATATTTTCTGCATTCTTGTATGAATACAATTTGATTTAATATATTATATTAAAACTTTCTTAGATATTTTTGCATTTCAGACATTTACATAATAATTTGGACACATGGTTTTTTAGATATATTAGTAAAAGACAGTTGTAACTTGCTTGAAAAGAGTCTGTTATAGAAGTAACACCTGTAATGCAATGCCTAAGAATATATTAACTGAAAAATTGCTAAAAATATTTATTCATGTATTATAACTGTTTTAAAAAGGATATTTACAAAATGTAGCTCTGTAGAAAGCTACATTTCCCCTGGAATCATTTCATCCCAGAAAAACCTCTATTAAATTCTACCTCTAAGTTAGAGTCTCTGCAATCTGATGATTTCTGCTATATGTTGGAGTGTTTTAAAGATTTGCTTGTATTTTCAGCACTAGGTGTTAGAATCAATTTTTCTTCTTTTGTTACATATTGGTGAAATACTCTTTCAAAAKGTCTTCTATTGGCAGGCAAAAAGCAAAATTGGCAGAAAAAATTGTTCTTAAGATATTTAACTGAATTAGGATGTCTAGTTTTAAGTTGAACTACACCAACACGGATTTAATATTCTGTGTGTTTTTACCACTTAAATCAATGTTAAAAAATCCAAGATTTGATTTTCCAAAGAACAATCAAATTGGATGACATCTTGCAGGGACAAAGGGTGAATTAAAAGTAAATAAGGAATAGTTAGTTAAGTATAACCCCTAAAATGGGAATTAGAGAGTAAGAACTTTTGTCTGCCTGCCTATGTATCTGAAATAAACATTTCAGATAAGGAAGAAAAAGAAATACTAGGCAGAAAGCAAACTTTTAAAAACATATTATAATTTGCACTTTAAGAAAAAACAAARCCAGCAGGACTAGATTTGTGCTTGCTGGTCTAGTCAGGACACTCTTCTTACCTTTATAATTCTTTTGGCAAATGATCAGGTTAAACAAAGGTTCTCATGCACAACTCCAGGTGAAGCACAAAAAGATTCAAGAGTCCTTCAAGAGACTGCTTTTTTTTTCCTGTGTATTTTATAATTACACATTACCTATATAAAAACAATGATGCAGTAAAAGATTTTGTCAGTATGAATTTGGACTGGATGTATTATTTACAAATGAATTACACAAGTCATTCCAAATACGTACTGACAAAAACTTTATGAGAGCGCTGATATTGCCTCAGATTAGTATCAGAGCACTGATACTGCCTTCAAAAAGTTTGGGTCAAGACTCAAAACACAGAAAATGAATTAAAAGCAAGAAGTTTACACAAACTACAGATGATTAGGGTTTGTTTGGGTTTGGATTGTGGACTGCTAAGAGTTACATTCTTTAACTTTTCTCTGCAGATGTATGACAGAGAAAAGCACTGTTTTAAAATGAAAGTGGATTAACTTTTAACCACTTGACTGTGAGACTCTATCCTTAGGTAAAAAAAGCCGACACATCAATCCTCAAAAAATTACTAATAAAAATGTAGGAGCTGGGAATACAGTGCAAATGACAAGGACTGCCAAGTGAACATGTCGCATATTCTAGGTTTTAACTATTTTATTAGTATGACTGTTTTTGCTTCCCCAGTTATAAAGACAGAGTTGTTGTGAACCCCTGTTTCATGAATTCTGCTGTACAAAATTCAGTGGGGTCCAAAAGCATCTCTGAATGCAGTATAAAAAGACCTCACTGTCTCAGTATCAAAATTTCTAGCCCAGATTTTTGCCCTTCTGGTGATGCTCTAGCAGATATCATCAGGTTTTGCAGATGTGTATATGCATTTCCCTATGTGGATTTGTGGGAGAAGAGTGGATGGGACTGCAGTGCCCTGCATCTCTCATATCTCAGCAAGCAGTGGGTTTTGGTTGTGGCAGAAACTGCAGCCAATATCAGGCTAAAGGGTCCACACAGTCAGTCCACGCCATGCTSTCACTGGTGCAGTCTCCCTTATCTTGAGACATCCCTCTGCAATGGTCAGTGTGACCAGACTGCCTTTGATCCCATTTGTATGACAATACTCTCTGGATCTCATCCCATTCTGCATGGGCCAGCCTGGTACGGAGGACTTTTTGCTCACTGCCTGCCCATAAGAAACATAAAACCCTTGCCTCAGAGACACATGTATTTTACAAGTGAAAAAGGTAGTTTTACTTTAAAAAGAAAAGGCTGAATATCTTCCCCTGGATGTGGTGAGCCAGGACAGGAAACTGATGTCTACAGAGGTGACACAGCAGGGTAAGACACTCATGAATTATGAGGGCAGATGTCAGTTCCAAGTGACATGTTTTCCATAACCTACTGCCTCTCTTTGTTTATCCATCAAATACAATCTATAAAGCAACTGCTCATCTATTTAGTCTTGGATAGGGCATAGAAATGCAAGTCAGACCTCAAATTTAGTTTGTCATTTGCCTTCTCAAAAGGAGATGTGATTTATGTTTATAATAAAGTATTTGAAATGTCATTTAATAGGAAAACAAATGGCAGTTGGATTCCCATGAGCAAGGAGAYGGGATTGTGAAACTTTGAATTAAACAGTTTTATCTTATCACACTTTAAGTTACATATTTTTATTCTAATTGTAAAAATTATCTGCCTTGACATCTCTTTTCCATTATTTTTGTTAAAGGGTATTCATCAGCGCTGTTAATGATGACACAAAATTTTAATATATGCATTAAACATTTAAGTTTTAATATGTTAACATGACACAGGATGTGAATAATAACAATGTTTTATATATGAAGTGAAAACATATTTTATGTTGGAAATAGTTAGAATGCCTGGCAAGTGACTTATATCCATAACAATTTCATTTAAATATTGCTTTTGCACCCCATCTATCTTAGATGCAATTTTATAGTCCTTTTTAAAAATTCATTTCAGTATGACCTCTTTGAGGCTGCAACTTAGTGCCTCTAGCCTACATATTCAATTGCACTTGTACTTGTTCCTATTCAATTACCTTTCAAAGTGCAGAAACCAGCAAGTGCCCMGACCTGAACTGCATTTACCAGTCTGGGACTCCTCAAGAATTACAACTTCTGTGTGGTTACACTGTAATAAGGGAACAAGGCAAGAGGAAATCCATCAAATTGCTAAAATATGATGGTCTACCAGATCTGATTTAGGTCTTCACAATTTGGCAAGCAGACCTTTAGGAACAGTCAGGTAGTTCCTAATATCAGATTATATTATATTATTATTATATTGAATTTTGGAAGATGATGATACATATATACAATAGCTTTCCTTTTACTTCCTCACATGATACCCTTTATCGTGTAGCTTAAGATTCAGCATCTCAAGAGCATTTGGGAAAAAGATATCTTTGAAAGGATGTCTTAAGGAAGAGGTGTTGACTCTGTCTTTTAATACATCAAAGTGAAAAAAAAACAAATAAACAAACAAAAAAAGGAAAACCTTGCAAAATCTCCATCTTCTACTAGTTTGTTTTCATAAGAACATCATGTGCTGATCAGTCAAGACTCTCCTCTCTGAGCATGACGGGTTTTTTTTRTTTTGATGACAGCCAATACACCTCTTAAATCAACCTTGTTCTACTCTATCTTTGGGTGCACACTTTTAAGCTGGTACAGCTAAAATGCATGATAAAAAAATCAGAAAACAGCATATTGACATCAAAAGTCAATATGTGATATTTTGGAGCAGCAAATAGGTTTCCATGTATTGAGCCTTTATTTGGCTGAAAATGTAYTGCTCATCACGGAACACCTTTCTCACAGTCCGAGCAAAAGGACACAACAGCAGGCAATACTGTCTGGCAGCATGCTGGCTCTATTCCAGCACCTGGGACAGATCACAGATGACAAGAAAGAGGTCAGGAAAAACACTAGGGACCAGMAGTGGACACCTACACACCGCACCTGGAAAAATTCTTCCTAGGACAGGCTGAGACTTTTTTCTTTCCCTTGCATTGAATTGCAGTTGAATTTGGTGGCGTGATACAACAGGCAATGGGGATATAGTAAAAACACATCCTCTCAGAAATGCAGCTTCAGAGCTAGTAGTAAATATGCAAATGTTAGCATGCAGATGGCAAATATTTTTTCTTTAGAAATACAAGCTATAATTTGCTTGTATGTTTATTTGTGTCTGGTATGTAATGTCAAGCACTTAAAATATTTATGGTCATGTTGGTTCTAGTCCAGCTTTTTGATCTTTTCTATTTGTATCTTTTAAATTAAATGCTATGTTCATGAGCTACAGTAAAACTATTTCAAAATGATTTCCTTTTTTGTTATAGAACTGTAGAGATTCAGTATTTTTTAAGAGCAGAAATGGATGAATCGAATTTATTTTGAAGAAAAGGTTCATTCCACTTAGCATTTACTTTTTTTGTTGTTAATTTAAAAAAAAACAGTGTGACTAAGTTTACAAGAGTCAAAAAGATTGTTTCGCCTCTACAGACAATTCACCTACAGAGACTCAGTCACTGATGGAAAATTGCAAAATGGAACTCCTTTTTTCCCTGTGGTGAATAATTTATGCTTTGGAATGGTTTCATCATCGAGCACTCCTCAAGTCATTAAACCGAACTGAATGAAATGGGGTGAAGTCATCATCAGAGAAGGTCAATTTATGGAAATACTGTTATCTCTTTTACAGTATTATTAATACCTACTGACATCTCTATGTTCGGAGGGGCAAAGCCAATCATTAGCCTCTGAGGTGTAAGTAAGGTCTCCAACACATGCAATGAGAACATCATTACTGCAAAAGTGATCTGAATGCAGCAGCAATGGAAAGGAGGAGACGGCGACAAAGAAGGAGGCGGGGACAGTTCTCCATCTGCAAAAGTTCTAGACATAAAAAATATTTTTTAGTAGGCTGCTGTATCTCTTGCCAGGAATCTCTGTGCAATTGTTGCCCATTTGTAACTGCCTATTGGTATCTACACTGCAGATCATTTTGATGTCTGAAGAAAGGCCAGAAGATTTTTCTTTAATTTTATAAAGAAATAACTTGGGCGAGTGTTAAAACAAACAGGCATTTGCCTCCCTTTGAAACTTGTGTAATTGTAACATTTACAGCATGGTACTTATTAAGGTCTATTTAAAGCACATTGTCACCTGGAAAAAGTTTTCTTCTGTAAATCCTACTGTTTTTAAACTGAATCACTTGAATGTAGATTACAGATAGGCTAAGCTTCACAAAGTCCCTGTCATGATGTGAAGTTTCAGACAAAGCCACTTCTGTAGCAAGATTTTTCATACTAACAATCACTACCAGCAGATGTAAGAATTCCCTTAGCAGAAAATACTATTCCACTGCGTGAGTTTAAGAGGATATAATGCTTCAGCGAACAGATTACATACAGCCAATTTGGAAATACATCTGTAAATTCTATACACAAATGAATTCCATATCACTCTGTATTTCTATGAGAATATTTAAAATAAACAAATAATTGTTAAACAGGATATCTTATAACAAGTATTTCATGATCCAGAATCCCCTAACTTTGGTTTGCAATTTTTAGAATTTGATGATGATTCAAGTGTACTTCTTTCTGTGATGAAATATTAAAAAAACTGAATCCTGAACAACACAGAATCTCTTCTTGAAATCAGTACAAATCTTGCCTTTAATTTCCAGGGAGTTGGACTGACATTTTCAGATTTCCAGAGTCATAAAAAGAGCTTACCTAGATTTTTTTCTTTCTTTTTTTTTTTTTTAATGAAGGCTTCCAAATTGGAACTGAAATCCCAAACAAGTTATCTGACCTTGACAACATGGTTAATAACAACTGCTGGATTCATTGAACATTTCAAAGTGACTTACTTAAATACATAAGTATGGTTTTCATATATTCATATTTTATATTTTATTTATATTTATATTTATATTTATATTTATATTTATATTTATATTTATATTTATATTTATATTTATATTTATATTTATATTTTATATTTTATATTTTATACTTCTAAAGATGCTATTTTTAAAATGATTTTTCAATCTTCTTATAGAAACACAGGACTTTAAGGTGTCTTTAGAAGACAGATAGTCATTCTTCCTCCTTTGAGAGGTCAGACATACTCAGATCATCTATCTGATCATTGCCTAATCTGTTCACAGAAATCTTCGATTGCAAGGATAAATAACACTCCTTAACATTTCTTATGAAAAATTCCTCTTTATCATCTAATCTAATCTAATCTAATCTAATCTAATCTAATCTAATCTAATCTAATCTCTTTCTTCCTTTCTATATATTAAACCAGCCATTTCTTGCCTATGTTGCATAAACATGGAGAATAGCTCACCACTATTCTCTTTATAAAACTTTTGTGCATATTAGGAGAGGGCTATTGAATTGCTCCTCAATTTGCTGTTTTCCAGAGTAAACAAACCATTCTTCCAACCTTCTCCATGCTTTTAAACCTCTAAGCAGTGTTTTTGCTCTTGGCTAGACTCACTCCGATTTGCTGGCAACTTTTTTAAATTGCCATGCTCAAAACCAGGCTGAGTAGTTTAGCTGGAACCTTACTACTGCTGCATAGGACAGAATACAGACCTTTCTGTCTTCCTTATGACACTTAYGACATTCCTGATAACATATTCCAGGATGACATAGGCATTTTTTCTCTGCGTGGTGTTGGAGCACATTATTGTTTTCTTATTGAAAAGAAGCGTCAGATTTGTTTTCTGTTTAGCATTTTTGAGTTAATTTTCTTTCCTCGCAAGCATAGACCATCTTTGAATTTAACTGTGTTGATTTTGGATTATTTCACTAATGTTTCCAGATCACTATGAGTGCTAATCTTATCCTCACAAGTGCTTGGAGTCCCTCCTAGAAAGATGCCATCTGCCAGTTTTATGTGGACTCTTTAATCTGTTGTCCAAGTCAGTAATATGACTATTCAATACTACTGAACCCAGTGTAATTTTTTTGTGGGAGTTTTACAGCAAGCCACTGAATATTACAAAGTTGAAGGTGTATTTTGATGGAATTTTCTGCTTCTTCGTAATCTTATTTTGTTCATTCAGACTTACCAGCTTCCTTTAACACAAGAAGGCTTATTTTATGATAAATCCTTTCACAACTATCAGCAACTAGCTGTGTCAAAAACAACATGTCTTTCATAAAGAGCACATAGAAATAATTATGTCATTGCTTTTTCTATTTCTTTTTCTTCATCTCCTTCCAGGAGAGAAATGCTAACTACAAAAGTCCTTTGTCATGCACTCTTTGCTCTGGTTTATGACACACTTTTGGAGAGACACTTGAAAAAGCTTTTGGTAAAGCTTTTGGTAAAGCTTTTGGCTTTACCACTGAAATGGCAGCGCATGATCCATAGTGTCCTACAGCATTTTGATAAGAACGGGTAGAACATTTACTGCCAGAGATTCCATAGTGTGCAGAATGTTCCTTCCTTACATACTGCGCACAATGATTTTATGAAGTGTAAGTGCCAGTATATGGGAATATGACACTTGTTTTGCCTTCAGAAAATCTCATAGGATTGCTAACCACACAGTAGATTATTGTGGAGTGCTGCTGCTTACTGATTGCACACATTAATTCACCTGCACTGCCAACAGTAAAACTTAACAGGAATTATACACCTAATTCAGTTAGGTGTTTTTTGTRAATATTGTTCACTCACTTACTGTCTCTCGGGGTACTTAAATGACTTTTAAATCTGTCCTCCAATAAATAATGAAATGTAGATGCTGCCCTCAGCTTACCAGTTTGGCTTCAGCATTGACTGCATCTTGCCTGTCAACTAGATTTAGCATATTTGCATAATTACATTTCATTCATTCACTATTAGATTTCTGAAACAAAAAGGAAAAAGCTAACCAAACAAGGAAGCAGGGAACAGCGTATCTGCATGAAACATTTAAATGCATCCTGCTAGGCATGTTTGAGCCGATCCTATTTATGCATTTAGTTTGAAAAAAAGTAAAACATTTAAGGTAATTAAAATAATTCTGAATTCAGTTTTAAATCCTGCTGGCATTATTTAGTATTCTATGAGGGGAAAAAAAAAAGAGAGAAAAGGCAAGTAAATAATCTTTCCCAGTATAATGAGTTCAAGTCCTACTGCTATTGAAATTCCTAACAAAATGGGATCTTTTGGGGAAGCAGCACATAACTTCAAGTTTTGGCAAATGTATTGTTTTTTAGAAGAATCTGCAGTAGCACTAAGAGCAAATCCTCTTTAACTGACAAGCCGTTGATGGTTAAGACCGCATAGAATAAAAGTTTTGCGTTTGTTAACTTGGAGATTGGAAATTCAGAATAAATCTTAACATCTTTTCTGTGGGAATGGAAATATTTCCTTCATGGCAAACTGGATAATTTGAATATACAGTCAAGTAAGGATTCAGTATGAGTGTTCAGGGACACACTCTGGAAACACACAAGGAAAGATTTGCACAKATTCCAGAGAGAGATTATAAAAAGTTGAGCTATAGGAGAAACACAGAGATTTCCCTGTTCCAGAGACCCAAAAGGAAAAAATAAGATGGAGGGGGGGAAAAAGAAAAGGGGGAAAACAATATGAAAAAAAAAGTAAGCTTTTTTCCCCTGCAAAAAGTCATGAGGTCTGACACGAGTTAAGCAAGTCCCAGGCCAGAAAACGTATGAAATTTGACCATTACAGAAGCACAGAAAATACATTCGACCTCAGGCTCCTTATCTCAGAATAATACCTACACCATCCTTCTACCTTTCTAATGGGAACAAATCTGCTATTGCTGCCATTTGCCCAATGTGTTCTTAAAATTCTTTACTGAAGAATTCTGCACTGGGGGGGAGAATTCAAGAGCTTCCCTTGGCAATCTCTTCCAGTGCTCATTACCTCATCACTAGATTTTTTTTTTTTCCAAAGTCTAATCCTAAGTCTTCCTTACTGGAAATAATTCCTTTATTTCAGTGGACATGAAGAAAACTTTTCCCTTCCTTTCTACAGTAACCTTTTATACCTGCCAAGACTGTTATCAGGTTACCACTTGGTTTTCTCTAGCTGTTGCTTTTGACCACCACAAAAGCTTCAGAATTTCCCTACAGCTCTGGGTTTCTTGTCATTCATGTTACTTTTTTCTGGACTTCCTCCAGCTCATCTGAATCTTTCCTTACCTGTGAGGCGTGAGTAGGTCCCCATACCCTGTGGCACCTAGATGCAAAGTGGGAAGATAGGGCCTTTAACACATCTTAGATTTAATCTTGAAAATTTGGCATCATTTCTTTAAAGGTGATAAGAACAGTCTCACAGGGAGGGATGTTACTTATTGTTTCATCTATATGCATAACAGTATTATTTTCTTTGAGTGTTTGCTTGCTACACATTTGTCCATACTTGGCTAAGGATTTCTATTTTTATTTGTAGATACTACCTGTAGAAGCGGCACTGACATTTTCATCAATTTCAAGTTGGTTCAAAATTCACCTACTCAAAATTCTCCATATTAAACATGGCAATAAAATAACATTCACATCTGCATCAGAGAAAGCAGTGAGAAATATAGTTGAACATGAAATGAAACAAAATCTCTTCAGTGAAATTCAGATTTTTTTTTCTTTTTGGAATTTCTAGGACTGTCGGGTTTGATTTTGAGTTATTTCTAGCATTATGTATTAAAGAAAAAATATTTTCTGAAATGTGATTCAGAAAAAATCATCTTGTGGGACTGAAAGAGCATTGTCTCTGTTAACCAGCATGAAATATGTTGCAATTACAAGTAAAAAAAAATAATTAATGTATATTTCTTTTTTAATTGCCACTCTTGGAAGCTCAGCATGTTTGTGAAAGTCAAAAGCAGTTTTTTATCTGGCTCACACATTACTGCCCATTATCCAGAGCAAGCTGGAGCCTGAACTAGGTGCAAAATAAGTTCAAACGAGGTTCATCACCACATACTGGAGGTAAGGATTCTCCTGCTATGACTTCCTTGGTAACTTAATCGACAATACAGAGAGCTAAACAAATGTCTCCTGTTTAACAAACAGCTGTATTTGTGCCCCTATAGATAATCAGTGAGCACTCAGCCACAATGAATGGATTGAACAAGGCTGATAGTTCCTTACTTTAAGACTAAGTCAGAGCATATTAATGTAACACACTGCAATACATGTGCCCCCAAAATATGGGCCACGTGCCAACCATGCAGCCATGCTGCTCTTTGGCACCCTGTCACCTTGCTCACTGCGGATTGCGGCTGACAAGCCGATAGTCCAGCTTGGCTGGATTCAGCTAGAGGATTTGATCCTTTGTGATGCTGAAGACTTCTCTGGATGATACAGGCTGCTCACTCGAAGTCAGCACTTCATGTAAAAGGCTCAGGAATTTGTAGAAGTCCAGGGGCTGCCAGMCCCTGACAGGAGACAAGAAAAGCAAGAAGTGACTCAGAATGGTCCCCAGTTCTGTTTTCTGATTTCCTCCAGTGGCTCCTGTCACCAAKACATCAAAACGTACCACCAAAGGGATGTAAAAATCACAATTAATGGCCAATCTCTATGTATTGGCCTTTTCCTGCAGTTCTAGACATGAGGATATTGTGGCAAATTTGAGAAGAGAGTCTTTTGGGGGGTTCTTTTTTGTTGTTGCCGTTGTTTTTTTTCGTTGTTTTCTTTTTGTACAAATTGGACCCAATCTCCACAGGCTCCAGGGTTCTATTGTTCATTTTATTAGCCTTTCCCAAGACATGTAGTTTTAACCATTGGAACAAAAGACGCAAACTGCTCTGTTTCTCTGTTATGATTATTAAAAAAAAAAAAAAAAAAAAAAAAAAAAAAAAAAGTTAGGCCTTAAACATTTTTCATTTTTCTCATTTGATTCTTTTCCTTTTTACTGGCTCCATGTGCAACTTCCAGGCTCATGCTACGTAGGCAGGCATGCACCCACGCCATAGAGCTGACTGTGCATTAAGCTCATGTGCATAGTTGGCAAAATAGTTTATTTCCATCAGTTTGGCTTCTGGGACTTGCTTTTCCATGAACRCAGAACAATTAAGAGTCTCCAGTGTAAGACTGGAGTCCCAGTTGCTTTTTATGTCTATGTGGCAATATAGAGAATGCCAGGCTTCTGGGCTTGAGCCCAGTTTTCCCGGAAGACCAAAGGTTAGGCTCAAGAATTCTAATATGAAGAAGCTAGAATCTTTTACATGTGGATGCAGGGTGTGTTCAAGTGTTTTGGGGAGTTCAAGAGCAGGTTAAATCTAATGTTTGGACAGCAGATGCACTTCTTCAGTATTTAAATAGCTGTCTTTTTCTACTTACTTCCACCCAGTCTTTCTCTTGGTCTTTATTTTTTTTTTCACAGTGTTTGGGGAACTGCATATAATTAATGTCTTTTTTCATGTCCAAGTAAGGGGATAAAATAGTCCTTTAAGTCATAAAAATCTAGGAAAATAGCAGCAGGAACAATTTTAGCTAGAATTACTTCATTTACTTGTGAATCATCAGCGCTGTAGATGGACAGGAAGAAGATCTTAGTTGCYATGATTCAGATTTAAAAAAAAAAAAAATAGGTATCAAATGGGGCAGTGGCTGCGGAAGTAGAGTGTGACTTAGAGACAGGGAGGTTGTTCATGGCAAGCATTGTCACAGGGAATGCATGGCTGGCTCCTCCAAATGGAACTTTTTTTTGCACGTCCAAGCTAATGTTCTAGTATGGATCAAAGCAGAGAGCCCATCTCTGAAGCACTGATAGCTGGTGTGCACCTTGGTCTGATACCGCAGGTTATTTTCTAAGGAAGTGGCTGATCTAGCATCCTGTATGGAGGAAAGGTGCTCCCTAACTCCAGGCACTTTTGTGTGCACATGGACTCTGTGCTCCCTTGGACCAGGTGTCTTTTGGTTACCTTTGTTTCTTGTTCCCAGTGGAAGGGAGGAGAGAGGCATTCCCAGTGAAATAATTCAGGCCTGTGCAGCAAGAAGACAAATACTCTGTGGAAACAAATGCTTACTAGCACTCAACAGTGCTTTCTGAAACTCACTAGCCTTCATTTATTTATTTTATTTTATTTTATTTTATTTTATTTTATTTTATTTTATTTTGGCTATATGAGAAAACAAAAGATTCAGACAACTGCTGGAAGAACAAGAAGAAGTCAGGGTGAATTAGCAATGGACTGGACAGTAATACAGAAAATCTCATCACATAAATCAGTAGGGATGTCTGATCTGAGTTGTGCTTTGCATGGTCATACAGTTAAAAGGATATTCAGAATTAAAGAGTATTTAAAGAAAGAGGATCGTGATAGTTTCAGGTAACTCTCAAGAGTAAAAGGAAAATAATCCTTTTCTCTTAAMATGAGACTAGAGAGCACACTGTGTTTTCATAAGGTTAGAAAAATGTTTGGAGGAGTTAGATTGAGTGTCTCATAAAGCTGGTTGAATTGTAAGATAACAAATAGATCTCAGGCGGACGTAGTACCTAAACTGTGAGGCCCAGAAGCCATGATATTTGAAGAGGAAATTGCTCTGAACAGTAAGACCAACATTCAAAACTACTGCATTTTTCTTCTAAAAGACAAATTAAACCACACAAATCTGGCTATAAGCATTTCATTCTTTTAAATTAGAGGTCCAGATGAGAACTATTTCCATGCCAGATGTTAAGAGACCAGGTGCTAGAGCGGTTGAGCCACTGCTCTGATGCTGTCTGGCATTTCATCTGTTTCCCAAAAACATTATCAATTAGGAAAAAGAATGCGGGTGAGGAAATTACGTGAATATATTGCTGTCTCATTAGATCTGATTTAGTCTTACATCAGAATTTGATTGCCAGCCCCAAGGTATGGAAAGGAAGCTAGCTGGCAGGGTAACCAGAAATTGAAGAGGCCTCTATACAAGCACCAAGCCCTGGAACTGCAAGCAACAGGAAAAAAAGTTAAGTTCTGTGTTTCACAAAACTTGGAGAATCTAATGGAGAGTCTTGGAGAGTGAAGGTCCTGCTTCTTGAAAGAATTGTATCATGTGGTTGCCTCTGATAGGAGCAACATGCTGATTTCCAGACTCATGGATATACCCATTTCCACTTAGTTCTGTATTCATATGTCCAAGCATGATAGTTTGAATGTTCCAGCTCCAGACAAAGCTCACCTCAAGTACAAAGCACGATGTTAAAGTAGTCCAAATCTTCTGAAGTGAAGAGGCAGGCACTGAAAAGTTACTGTTATTTCAATACTAATAAATATCACAAGGAACCTAGCACAAGTCATTGTTTTGGGTATGGTAAAAATATTGAGTAAGAGGTCATAAAATTCAAAGATTTAAATTAACTAGAACAGACTTGCTAGGGTAGGAAGGAAAGGTGATGTAAAGAGAAAAACAATTACATAGTTAGGCTGTAGCTGAGCCAAAAATACACCTGTCTCAACATTCAATCCAATCCCCCTGCACTGGGCTGCTTACCAGTTATTCAGAGTGAGTCCAAAATTAGCAAGAAAAAAAAATGCTGTGAAAGGACATAACTTACTTCTATGTGTGTTAGTGGAATATTACTACAAAGAGATTGAAAAAAGAAAAAGAGAAAACATGTTTTAAGCTATCTTATTTAATTTTTCAGGGTAGAGATAAACATCCGACCATAAGATTTGTTCAATAGGAGGGCATATATCCCTTATTATCTTTATACCTTATTTCTTGGGAAAATGAGCTTTTACTATTTTTGTTTCTAATCTAGGCCAAGTTCTGAAATCCTTATAAAAACCAAGGGTTTTATAATGAATCAAGAAAAAAAATCCCTTATTTTTGTATCAAAAGGAGATAAGGATTGAAAGGACAAATGTGTCCAGCTGAATATCTTCCATTTTGCCTTTCCAAGGGAATTAGAAGCTTATAAAGATTAGGATCCAGACTGTTCTTGCCATGTGAAGACCTATGGCCTTGACAATATTCATCTCCTTCTGGCTGAGCTCCAGCTGTCCTCAGAGGGTATCAAGGTTCAGCAGATCATGGGACCAGTCATTGACACAATTTAACCAATCTCTTCTTATTAACAATTGCTTTTCATAAGAATCATATCAAAAAATATGCAGAGATGCTTTCATCACACTGTCCTGTAAGATGTAGTGTGGAGTCATGATTGTACGTGGAAAATTCTGGTTGCTTATGCCTCTTGGGAAAGCAGAAATTCACTCAGGTATTTCAGTGTTTATTATTAGCCCACAGTCAATGGGAGCCTGGCATTCATATTAATAACAAATCTCCATCCCTGGACTCCACTGTATTTTGTATTTTGTATTTATGAGTGTAAGCATTCCCTTTCCCTAAGTACCGGCTGATTCTTCTGGTTCTTAGATATCAGAGCAGATGCAGTCTCCATGTAACTGCATGACTCTGTGTAATCATGTATTACATTAGCTGATATTGATGTGCAAAGGGCTAAAAATCTTTCAGCTTCTCAATAAATGCGAAACTGCCCAACTGGGGCAAACATGTAGTCTATGGAAAGTCCACACCTCCCTAAACATATTTTCATCTCTACGCTAATGAAATGGCTCTCGAAATGGGAAAGAAAAGCAGAGGATGAAGAGAAGAGCTGAAGTAGATGGGGAGAATCCTAGCTCCATCTAACCAACTTCTCTAAATCATGAATACCAAGCAATTTGAGTCATGTTGGCTGCCAAATATCATTTATAATGTACCTTTATTTGTTCTGACAAAGCCATGTTTCTTTCAAAATCTTTCCAGATTTCTATAAATTAATTCCAGAAACTGTTGAAGTAGAACATCTCAAGGCAGATTTTGTTACATCCTGATCTTTCACCAAGTACACAAATTAAATGATTATATTAGGATATTGTAAAGATAGCATAATACCACTTTTAAAGCATTTTGAAAGGTTTTCATCTATATTTGTCATGATGCCTTGGTGTTCTGGGGTTAATATCATACTTAATTCTTCTAAGATCCTGGAAAGCTCACTGAGTAAATCCTATTTTAAGGGATATTTATAGATTCTGTATGCAAATGTATACACACAAACACACATGTCATTGCTACATTTAATCCAAAACAAGGATGGAGGCTGTTTAATAAATAATGTTAACAATTTATGTTAATCCYGATTATAACCCTTAGACTTATTCTCCACAACTAGAAAGCATGATGATAAAATGGAGTTATAAATCTGCCATTTCTCTTCAATATCACAACCTTACTACTTATTATCAGTTGCAGAAGCAGAGTTATATGAAGAAAAATAAAGCTTTTACTAGCAGTTGAGGGTCCAGTTGAAAGAAATCCTTGAACCAGAGAGCCTTTCCAGATGATGACACTCGCAACAGTCTCTCTTCCTTCTCTGGACTTGATCTGAATTACACTATTACCACTTGTACAGTTAGTTTGCAATGACTCACTTGTTACTTCCACCCCAGATGTTGATAACTGTTTCTAAGGGTCTTCTTTCTGATCATCTGTATTCTAAGGGAAGTTGCTATATATATCACTTATTAATGATATATTGGTTAGCGTCAGTTGTGCACCCATTTGGATTTCAGTGAACATTATCTTTACATGCTTACCACATGGATTTGTTCTGTCATCTGTCACATTTTAGCAGGATGTGTCTCTGTGTCTGCTCTTCTCTACCAGGAAGATTATTTAGCAGGCAGATACGTTTCACTTAACAGATAAAAATTTAGATCAAAATTGGTCTCCTGCTGTCAACAGACCACAGCAATGATACCCAAATACAACAACTGAACAAGCAGCTTATCCTATATCAGACATTTGTTCACATGAAGTAGACCCAATTCCTCCTCGAAGCACTAGGGTTTCTCTGTGGCTGCCACCAGGACAATTGGCCCAGCCTCATGCAACATTCCCAAGTGCACTTGAAAAAGAGGGATGCTGGAAGAAATCCACTTCATGGCTTGTGGGGAGAGCTTGTGGATACTGGGAGAGTGGAAGGTGGAGCTGGCAAACCTGGGTTTCCAAGCTCTTCTCATTTGAAAGCTGTTTTCACAAGCATATTCAGCAATGCTGAGTCATAAGAAACATTCCTGAAATGGCCATAATTCCTTTTTTTTTTTTTTTTTTGCACATTCCTTCATTCATTCATTCAGATGATGGAAAGAATATTAATTAATCTAATTTCTGGAATGGCCTCTGGATATGTTTGGATGACATCATGCAGCAGAACAAATGCAAGCCCTCTGTGGCAGTACATTAATTTTGGTGGATTACAATTTCCAGTAGACACACACAAAAAAAAAATGTGGCCATCTGTATTCACTCTGGTTTTCCTGATCAATGGCTTATTTTAATTTAGTTTTATTGAGCTTTATGTAGAATGTTATATAATTATTTATGATACCATAAACTACAACATGGAAACACAAAAACATTAATGAAAATAGTCTCCATTGCTTAAAGATTCCTTCCATGTCCAGAAAGTATCTCAGGATGATAACTTTGAAAGAATTAGCAGCTACACATTGCAGAAGTCAGGTATGGTTCAGACTTATCCAAGCTATTTCATTTTTTTGAAGAAATACAAGGAACAGCCTAACATTTATTTGTGAGGTGACATTAATAAAAGTTTCTATTATCCAGCAGAAAACGTTTAAGTCTGAACCTCACAGTGAAGTACAAAAAAGTATGATATAACTTAAATCAAATGCACTCTCTTGTGCCTTTCATCTCTTATCCATCTCATCTGATCGTTCACTAGCTGTACTTTTTCAAATCTGCTCTGCCCATGTTATGTGCATGCCTAATATAAATACATATTAAGATGATTAAAAAACAATCGCGCTCTGACTTATTACCTGCTTTATTGGCTTGTTTGTATACTTATTTAATGCGGCTAATTATTTATCTGCTTTTAAAAAAACAACAAACAAAATAATTGTTTGCTCAAGAACTACAATCTAAATGAGGAATCCCTTTATTGCCTGTTAAACTGAAGGTGATTTTTGCAGTTCCCTGCCCTTCCCCCTGGGAAAGCATGATTTTTTTCTCCTCTCAAGGGTAATGGCAAAAACTCCACTAGGATGATCACGATTTAAATTAAGCTCTAAATAGAGAGCAAGGGTCCTTGATCCGTCTTGCAAAATTTTGGTCGGATCTGCCAGACACTGGCAGTCCTGGCCATGCAATTTTGATAAGTTTTTCAGGCTCTTACTGCGTTTTCCTTTGATCTATGGAAGTTTAATCAAAACAGTTTCAGTATGCAGAAAAAAAAGGAGGTTTCTGTTTAAAACATGTATCTCAGGATGTGTGAATGCTTTCTCCGTAGAATACCCTGATGTATTTCTGTTTGCTTGGGCTTCATCAACAGGTTGGCAAACTGAGTTGAAGATGAAAACGAATATATGGAAATATATGTACTTCACCAGGAATCACGCATGCTGAGACAGCATTTGGGTGAGCTGAACTAGGAACTCTCAGCATTAACTCCAGCTCTTCAGCTCACACACAAACCTTGTGATCCCCCTTGCCAGGGTGGGAAAGCAAAAGAGGTGTCATGCGAGAGAATGTACATGAAAAACCTCCCAGCTAACACTATTTGCAAATCCATCTGCTATTAGGTAGAGACTGAAGCCAAATCATAAACCATCTTTTCAGCGGAGGTAGCGCACTTAAAGCTCCACACCAAACGCTCCATACTGGCTTGAGCTCGCTTCTTTTAAGGACAATAGAAAAGTTTTCTTTCTTTTTATTCTACAAACCAGATTCAGCCTGGTTACATTAAATTCTTATGTTAATGTTCCATTAATTAGTTTTCCTTTCTTTATATTTTGTCTTCATTGTTCTGCTTTTACTTTGTTTTACTCCCTGTATAATTAAAATGTTTAACATTGTTCCTTCCTGTGGTCAGGACACATTCACTTAAATCTATTTAATTCTAAATCAAGACAAGAGGGCGAATGGAAGCAATTAAAATTAAGAATCCTTCCTCCTCCTCTCCTCCCCACCCSAGTCCGTAGCACAGTGCCGTCTCCTTTGTAAAATAACCCAACCTTTGCCATTTCACACTCGCGGGTCTCCCCTCGCTCTTTCATTTCACCCACTTGGAGAGGGAAGAGCGAGGGCAAGCCACAAAAACTCGCGGCTGCGCTCTGTCCCTTGCGTGCTGGGAAATGGCTCAAAAGCTGGTCACATGAGGGCTTTTTTTTTTTTTTTTTTTTACTGAAATGTGACTATTTGATGTGTGTATATGCGTCTATCTACCCGTAAGGAAGGCTGCGCGTGCAGATGTGTTAGTACATTAACGCCCACGCGGAGCGCGGGCCGGCCGGGCCGTCGCTTGGCGCCGCCGCCTCCCGCTAGGTGGCGCCTCAACACCGCCCAGCCGCGCGGGGCCCGCGGCGGCGCCGCTGCCCCCCGGCCCGGCCCGGCCCGGCCCGGCCCGGCGCGGCCCGGCCCGCTCTGCTCCGCGGGGGCTTGAGCGGGGTCGCTGAGCGTTTGGGTGCCGCCGGCAGCTCCCGCCGTTTCAGACTTTGAGGAGCCGTTGGTGTGCGGTTGGCGAGTGGGGGCGGGGAGGCCGGCGGGCCCAACGGACAACAGCCCGCAACGGCTCTGCCCCACACGACGGTTGTCGCACTCTCCTGCCCCGGGTCTCTGGCAGTCTCACATCCCTTCTGATAGTTACTGCCGTTTAAGAAAAGGACCTGAGCGAAGATGCTTGCTCCTTCTGCAGGCTGTTCTCCTCTGGAAGGAAATTAGCAGTCCCCAGGCGAAGGCCTGTGGAAAGCAGTCGCGGCTCTCTGCCGCCTGCACCAAGTAGCCAGCAGCAGACAGGGTAGTCAGCCCTCCGTTTAGGCTGTGCTAATGAGCATCTGCTGTGCAGAAAAACAAAAAAAGAGAAGAAAAAGAAAATACATACCTAAAGATAAAACCAGCTTTAACTTTCCTTTATTAAATTTACTTYAGCTTCACATTGTGGGTCACTTTGTCATTCTGTGCTTCCTGCCCCCTGACTGCATTTGTCCCACTGAAGGCACTAGGCCACAGTGTTTGTAGCATGTGCCCGCTGGAGGTGCCGTCAGGCATTTCTAAATAAACTGGATCTGTACGACAGGCTCAGTTGAACTATTGTGGTGAAGTGAATTGCGAAGTGAAAAGTGGACACCTGAAACAGCATCTTATGCAACAAAAAAAAAAAAAAGAAAAAAAAAAGAGAGAAAAAAAAAAAACCAAATCCGTCATTATTCTATCACGTTTATACTCCAGTCACAAATCAGGGTGACAGATGAAGCACCTGCAGAATTTGTGTGTGTGGCAGTTGCGTCTGCAGGAAATGCTGACCCAGGCATCAGAGCCTGGTGATGCACAGGACTGCAAATCCAGTCCTGCTCACCAAGATGCACTTTGCTGCAGATGATGTGTTTGGTTTGGCATTATGTGGGTAAGGAGCAGAGCTACCATGTCAAAAGAGTAGCTGGATGTAGGTGCTTCCGTGCAGTTCGGTATCAGGCACCAAGTTTTCCTGGGCTCCTCCTGGCTCCTAGCACAGCTTCCTGGCTGCCTGATGCTGTGTCCCACACGCTTTCACACACGCTATCSCTACCTGTGGCTGTGCATGTAGTGAAAGTGTCAAAGTGAGGACTRTGGTTTTCACTTGAGCCAGTCTTTCATCTCTCTCTCTGCTTCTGTTCCTGATCTGTAAAGGGAAATTAGCAATATTTCACCTACCTCCAAAAGCCTCCTACAAAGGCTTTTGTAAAGCTAGACCACTAAATACTGTGGTGATGGGAGAGGTAAGGCAGAGAAATGACARTTACCTTAAAAAACAAACAAACAAAACCCATTTGGGGTGTATTTCCTTTTAATTAAACATAAATGTTCTTTAAATTACGGTGATGGAATCAAAAGATTTTTGCAGGGATTTCTTTGTTAGCCTATATCAGTTTGCACACTATCTGCAYGGTGGGCTAGTCTACTTTTGCAAAAAATGTGAGGAATTTATATGCCAAATATCCAAAATATCCATCTTTGGGAAGCAGGCAGGAAGACAGTGAAAAGAGTCTGGGTGCTGTACTGATTCTAGCTTTTTTTTTTTTTCCAATCATATTTGACAGAATCATTATGGACTTTAAAGAACTTTGTCAAAAAAAATATGTTTCAGTTCACTTCTCTTGTTCAGAAATCTCCTGCTAGCAATATAAACAATGATCCCCAAATGATGGGCTATTTCTGAAAAGAGGAATCTTCTGACAATCATGTTTCTGCTTTTGTATGTTTTTAACATAGGTAACTAGGATATAGAGGGAAGGGAGGTAGTGGGATCACATCTTTGTTATTAGAATATATTGACATCTCTTGCTTCATTGATTTTTTATTACAGTCCCGAGGTTAGAAATAATGATTGCCAGTGACAGCTTCTTTGCTATTTGCTTTAGTTTCAAGTGATAATTTCAAGCCTATTTTTTTGCTTCATTTCTCCCCCTCCACACGCACTCCCTACCTTCCTGTGCATTATTTACCAGGAGTAAGCAGTTTGTAAAGAGCCGGCTCCTAAAAGTTTMGGGCTGCGACATGCCAGCATGAAAGACAGCACCGAGTGGGGCTGCCTTTGTCACTGCTACCGCCGCTGTCTTGGCATCTGTCAGCGACAAGCGCTCCAATCTGGGAATCCCTGCCGGGGTGAGATATGGCCACGTCGCCAACAAAGGGCCGGGCGACGCCAGTGCCAGAGCGCTGCGACCATCTGATGCAAGTCTCTCCTAATGAAAGTCCAGCATGGGGCTAAATGACTTTCCTCCACTGCTGGGTGAGGGGCTAATGATAAAAGCGCTCCCCGGGCTCGCYGCTGCTGTCGGTGGCTTTGTCGGGGCATATGGCAGTTGGCAAACTGCGGCTCGCGCGAGGTCGCGTGCGCAGCTCTACCTCTGGAATTGGCTTGCGGGGCTCGGCTGAGGCTCCCCTGCCCCTTTCCTGAGGGGAGCGTGTGTGCGCGGTGCATGGGCGGAGAGTTCCGGAGTGGAATTATGTTGGCACCTGGCGGCTGTTGTTATTGCTTCTGGAGAAGCACAGCTCGCATAAAATCTTCACCAATTTGTGGTGGAAAATGCTGAAGATGTGCTAGTTAGCGAGGTTAGCTGCGCTCCCCCACATGCAGACATGCTGCCCTAATTGTGTGGGCTGAGCCGTTCTGCCTTTCCAGTCTCAGCATTTATATTTTGATCAATGTAAATTTACTACTAATAATAACAGTAATAATTGTTTTTAATGAATAGGACAGTTCTGGCCAGGAAGTTCCTAAGTAGCTCACAAAGCATCATTTAAAATAATGAAAGAAAGAAGTCAGATTATATCTTTCCATAGCAGACCTTTCATTAGAGAAACCAGTGAGAAATAGGGTCGAGAAAGGCAGATTAAAAAGAGCCAAAAGACAAATGCATGCACAAACATCCACAGATATACACACACACACACACACACGTGGATACTGCATGGAAAGGGTGCTGCTAAAACAAAACACTGTAGGGATAGGCACTTGCTTGCTTGCTTTTATTCTTACAGCATTTTTTTTCCACCTCATCCTTTTGTAGTTGACATTAAATGTGAGGCCTATAATTTTTTTTTTCAAGCATAGCAGCAGCATGTTCTCTGCTCCTGTTGTTTTTATGATTTGCTTCTCACAACAATTCCTYTGCTGTCAAGACATGATCTGAATGACAGGCTCTGCTGAATCAGCTTGTAAATAAAAATGGAGGTGGGTTCAGTGCATTTTCCAAAATAACCTCCCTCTCCATGCCTAGTGTGTGACTTGCCCTTTTCAGGTGTGGTTTTTTTCCATCTTCATCTCCTACCATTCCATTTATCTTCTCCTTCAGTGTTGTTTCTTTTTCCTCTGTCTCCATTTTTTYCACATTGTTATCTCACTCTTTCCTCACTTCATTCACTAGGTTCTCTTGTCAACATGACCTCAACAACTTAGATAGCAGCAGAGGCATTCATAAGTGAAATTTTTAGTTAAAACATGCTTTAACTTTAACTTCAGTTAAAGTTCTGCAGCTGAGGTGCATTCAGGGCAGGTCAAAGCGGCTTGGCTGAAAGCTGTCACCTAGAATACTTTATTTACAAGAAAACAACAACAACAACAACAAAGCCTTACCTCTGGGAGGATAAGTTATTTCAAAGACTGGGCAATGTAGGCATTGGGACTTGATTTAAAAAAAAAAAAAAAAAAAAAAAAAGTGTTTCTGCTAAGATCTCTTCAAGGATCTGGGCCTAACAGCTTGAGGCACTATTGAGAAAGGGGCTTTTCTACTTTCGTGGTTTTGCCCCAGTTAATAAGTTTCTTGCTGACATCACTGTGAATCCTGAAAGTCAGCAGAAGTTCTTGACAGGCTGAGGTGGTCACATGAAAGTCAATTTAATTTTATCAGATCAAAGTGAAGTACAAATACAAGCCTGCTGCATTTTTTCAGGCACATGCTACAAGTTGTTCCAGGTTACCTTTTAAAATCAAACTATATTCATGTGACCATCAGATGATTCCACTATGTGTACGTTGTGTTGGTGATATAATCTACACAAATCTGCTTTCTTATTAGAACATAGAATTTCTTATTATTCAAACTATCCTGTTGCTAATCACATGATCGGGTAGCTCCATCATGTAGAGAAGGCTTCATGTCTTGGTTAGCTTGGTAGCACATTCAGGTAATACACTTTTGAAATGAACTGAAATGAATTTCCTGTGAGGCTCAAATATTTTTCCTGATAAATAATTGTTCTTAATAGATATATTCAGTAAGAACCAACCAAMCAAACAAAAAAGGGCCTCTGCTGTGAGTGGCATCCAGTAGCTTCAAGGAAGTGTGGGAGAAGCAACTGAGGTTAAGTTACCTATGAGACATCCTCAGGGTCCAGCTGTGTGAGAGAAACCCTGACACCACTGAAATGCATGCAGCTCTGGCTGTGGTTCTGGGGATTACCGGGATTTCTCAGGGAAGMCCTGGAGTGACTTGGTTTTGCACATGTGATGGTCATTCTCCACCCTCTGCATATTAGTATCCCGAAAGCTGTGCAAGGAAAAGTTCACCTGAAAATTTGAACCTATAGCTAAGAACAAAGCCAAGTGATGACTTGAAGTGATGAGTGATACGTCTTGAAATGTATCTGTTTTTATGTGCCTGAAATACAGTAGCGGTACCTAGGTAATTTTGCAAGGATATAATCTATACTTGCTTTTCCCTTTGCTTTCTGATTTTTATCAGGTGGTGATTATTGTTTGGCATGCAAATGAAATAATGCAGGCTGGAGAAGTATTGCCAGAGCTACTCGGTAGCCCAGAAGTAGCAAACGCTGCCTCATTGGCGGCTTTCAGTGGCTTGGTGTCGTTTGCATCCAGTTAAGAGGCTGTGGTCCTTCTCCAACTACTTCTCAATAAAGAATTTAGAGGCAACCTTAAGGGTCTARTGAAACACCCTGTTTGCACACACTGTGTGTTTTAAAGATGCTCGCAAAGAGGAGGGAAGATTTTTCAAGTAAGCTTGGCCTGTTAGAGCAAGTTTATGTAGACTGTGGGACAGTTAACTTCTTGAAAACTGCCTTTTCTTGATGTGTCCCTACATAAACAAAGAAGCCCATTGAATACTGAAGAATTAAAGTGATCTAAGATGAACATACTACAACTGCCCTAGAACGTGTTGTGAAGTTTCTCTTCATTTATAACCACCTTAATATCTATGCACATAAAATCTCAGCTTTGCCTGAGAAAGAAGGCTGCTAAAATATCCTTTGCTTTCTCCCATTCAAAAATGTTTCAAAGGAAATTTTTAATACTGTAAAAAAAAAAARRAWWWTTKKTTYMWTTYCMAWTTKSYWRGRARRRRAAWTTTTYYTYYWARKYMWTTTWAMYYMRRTTTTTTTTTTTTTTTTTTTTTTCAGTTATGGAATGGCAGCTTTTTATCTTTCTTTCAGTTTTGCCATTTTCCACTCTTCCCAGGATATATGGTAGCATATTCCCACTATTTCATTTTTTCTTTCTGTCTTTCAAAGTCAAGAAGGATTTGAAAAATTGATGGGCACGTAAAAGAAAAAGGGGAAGGAGATAGATGAAGATAAGAATAACAGTAATGTTCTATGCTTATATATTTTATTGGTGTTATGGCAAAGATAAGGAAAGAAAGAGGACAAAAAGTCTAATTTAAAATATTAATATTGTTGCTTGAAATCCATGAAAAAATAAATTGGAACTATGAAATTCCATCTAATTTCAAAATTTCCAGTCTGAAATGGAAAAGTTAAATTTTCCTTCAAAAAGTCTTTTTGTTGAAAAGCATTTTATGTATGAGAAGCCACCCAGTTTGACTTAGGTATTCCAAAGTTGCCTACATAAGCAGTGGAGCCCTCCTTAGTGGTCTGTGTTACTGTGGCTCCTGAGCACTTCATTTCAGAAGTTGGCACCTTTTCATATACACTGGCYATTCATGTTCCTTAGAGGAACGTGAGCCTATCTGTAAAATAGCACAGTCTTTTAAACAAGAGAATAAAAAGTTGTTTTCTCTAAAATAAAATAATGACAGAAACAGAAATCTTTATGCTTTCTGTGGAATATTTCGTGATAACATTTTCATCTGGGTGGAAAGATGAAGAAAATGACAGGCTATAGATGAAGGGTCTACAATTTTACAACTTTGTCCTGTTTCACAGTTTGTTACCAACCACATCAGTGCGTTTGAAAAACTCCTTATTCCACTGCTTTACCATTTCCTGTGGCCTCAGTAAATCACTTAACCTTTGTCCCTCAGTTTCCTTRTGCAACAAATAGGAACTCTAATACTTAATTTTCTGCCCCAGAGGAGTGTTGTGAAATTTAACTAGCTAGTGTCTGTAAAATGCTTTGAAGCCTCACAAAATAGCCGAGTATTTTTTTTTTAAGGAGGAGTATGATAAATCCAGTTTGGAAATACATAAACAAGTGGAAAAGTCCTCAAACTTTTTTTTTTTTTTTTTTCAGAAGCATAAATGGGCAAGTTGAATGTGAGTTAGTGCTGCTAGAGAGTTTAAGGAAGCAATAAATTAATAAATCTGCTTTGGAACACACCCTGTTAATTCACAGCTCTATCAAAACAATCTTCCACCGCCCCATTTTGAATCGTTGGCACTTAGGACGACTCCACCATGTGTTCTTCCTTCCTACTTTAACTATCCTTTTAACAGCACAAGTTGGTGTCTGCCCAGGCAAGTAAGAACATTCTCGGCGTGGTCTGTGCAATGACAAATTGTTTGGTGGTTTTTTTTCTTTTTTTTTTTTTAAGTTTTGCCATTCCAGTAATATGCTCTGCAGTTTTGCTCCAGTGGTCTGTCRACCCTGAACTTCTACATTTACCAGGTGTCATTTTCTTTTACTTAAGAACTATGTCATTTTCTATAGCATTGGAGGAAAGCTTCAGAAGGCTCTCTACAAATGCTCATTCCAGCTTTTAAATAAACTTACGTAAACTTTGCTCATACGTTTTTCATGTACATTTTATCTGCTGTTCTGAGTGATTTGTTGATAGGAATGCTTGCTCAAATGACAGATTTTAAGGAAATCCTTCAGGTTGTAAGAGTGAATTCTGATTTTTTAATAATGAGAATCCTTACTATGTCATAACTAAACTTAAGATCAACCTGCTAAGGTACAGAAACATGAAGKACAAGACAAAGTTCAAACGAGTATGTGCTGATCAGTTCTAACCAGCATTTGCAATGAACTAATCTTGAGCAAATGTCAGATTAAGAATGACTTTTAAAACATGAAAGTGTTTTCAATATGACAGAAAGAAAAAWAATCCAGTTGTTGACAATTCACRCCCAGAGTTGCAATTCATAAAATAAATTGCCTGCAAGTTATTTTGCCATCCATTATGTTTGTCAGTTTTCCGTATAGTGAATTTCATAGAGCAAAATTCATACTACTCATCTCAGTAACACATAATCAAGTTCCACACAGTTCTCAATAAAGTAACATTCAAAGAAAAGCTAATTTACCTGTTAGACAGAACATGATTATAAGAACTGGGCTTACCCATAACATATTCCAGTTGAACAAGTTATGGTTTTTGCCACATTTAATTTCCATCTGGTAATAGCCAATTAATGCCTAATGTACAGAGGTAAATTTGTGGAGACTCAACAAGCACTATCCCCTTGTAATATGTGATCTTTGGTAGGAAACTGGTCTGCCATTAACCATGACAGGCATGATGTAACCTGAAATTCATCCCATTCTCAGGACCATTGCAAAATAGAACGTCTCAGATTTTTATTCTGTCTGTCTTGTTTCTCTCTCTGCTTTTGCACTTCACAAAGAAGCTCATAGCTCTGTGTATAACAGCTCTGTTGAGAGGGGATTTTACCAAACGAAGACTCTGAGATCAGAATCCAAATGGTCCTGTTGCCATCAGTGAGAAGATCCATGCCAAACACCATATAGTTGCCTTCCAAAAAGCAAGGCAAGAGACAGTCAATAAGACCATCTGAAGTGACCCTAGGATGTGGACCAGAGCTCCTAGATTAAGCTTGTGTTCTCAATGAGCCTTTGAAAGMAGATGACTTTTCCTACTAACTGTAGGAGGGAGAGATGATGGAGGAGGCCAATCTCGCTGCGCTGACATTAGCCTTTCTCTGTGCTCCCTCCTTCAGTATTCTCCTGTGGAGCTGATCTCTCAAGTTGTGCCACCCTAGCAAATGAATACTATGAGTGCTCTGTTTATGGAACCAATCTCACGTTCTGGAACATTTTACTATTTCAATTCCTCCCAGAAAGAAACAAACAACATTTACTTCTTCACTAGACCATCATCGCCGATTCCACTTAGCTTCTTTACAATTACTTGCAGCTGGATTCATTAAAAAAATAAAACACCCTCTCCCTTTTATGCCATACAAAAGATGAGAGAAAATAAATTATGCTAACTTCAGTGGGCTGCAGCTACATTAATTTCATGCAATGCCATCTCTGTCTCCTTGCTTTCCCGCTTAGGTAATGTGAAAATTGGCCTTTTTTCAGTATTACTGAATATTACTGTGAGGATTTTTAGCATCTTATTCTTTTCACATAGTGTCGGCTGCCTAAAATGACCTCAAAAACATCTGATTATTAAAAAAAAAAAAAAAAAAAAAAAAAAAAAAAAAAAAAAAAAAAAAAAGAATTAGTGAAAGGAAGCCTTCCTTCATAGCAGCAACATTTCAGGGAAGAATTCCAGTATAGCTCCAGTGCTTTCTGAATGTTTTCTGATACTATTCTTAGAACATCGAACACTCCCACTTATTATGATTAACTTCTGGTTAATGTAAAGGATAAAAGAATAAAAAGGAAAAAAAGTGGAGGCAATTTCAATTTCYAGTGAATTATTTTGTGTGTGTGAAGCCAACATATGGTACAGAGACTGAAAAAATCTCTTTGGTATTTACTTCTAAAAAAAGAATAAACAAGGAAAATTGCTATTCAGGCTCTTGCCTTCGTTATATGCCGATCTATTCATAATGGTTTTGAAGTGGTAAGAGCTAAGCTGGTGACAGGGCCAGCTCAAGGCTTCTCAGTAGAGTAGGCAGAAAATGAATTTTATTGATCCAAAAGGGAGGGTCAGGAACAACCACTCTGTGCGGAAAGGAAAAAAAATCCAACCCTAAACTTCTTTTGGATTCTTTGGAGCCTCAAACATATTATTTCCCACCAAAAACACAACCTTGAATACCATTCCTACCTCAATGAGGATATTAAAAAAAAAAAAAAATTTTTGTTCAAATGTGGTAAGTTAATCCAAAAGGATATGTAGGAAAGTCAGGTATTGGATAGGCAGAACAGTAAGTACACAGTTGAACTCCAAGAGAAAATGAACAGTTCTTTCTTCCAGTTAAGCCTGCATTTAGTTTCCCATTATTATTATGAATAACAGTATGTGTTTGTATTATGGCAACATGCAAGTTTCTCAGGGAAATTAGGCRTCAGGACTCTGCACAGGGTGCTTTTAGTGTTGATGCTATTCAAGCTTTCACCAAAAAATTTAAGTAATCAGGCAACACAGCCAGAATTTGAGGTAAGATTATGAAAAATAGGGATTCTGCAGGAAAAATTATGATGACAAAAGACATCTAGACAGCCCTGTTTGATCAACAGGTCATTGGGTCTTTGTTCTACTTGGGCAGATCAGGTCTACCTGAATCATTCCTAGCATATTTATTTGCTC